>NW_027476622.1:0-170500 GCF_051020955.1 Megalopta genalis
GTAGAAGGCTGATCTTAGAATCCATGCGAAGCAAATGGTTTAGCTTCAAATACTTGTGATACACTTGAGTTAGCTTCAACAACATGCGAAACAAACGAGTTAGCTTCAAATCCATGCGAAACACATGGTTTAGCTCCAAATCAATGCGAATTAGAAGGGTTACCTTTGATTCCATGCGAAACAAATGATATAGCTTCAAATACTTGTGATATACATGATTTAGTTTCCACAGCATACGAAACAAACGAGTTAGTTTCAAATCCATGCGAAACACATGATTTAGCTTCAAAGCAATGCGAAGTATATGGATTATCTTCGAATCCATGCGAAACAAATTGTTTAACATCAAATACTTGTGATATACATGATTTGGCTTCAACAGCATGCGAAACAAACGAGTGAGCTTCAAATCCATGCGAAACATATGATTTAGCATCAAATCAATGCGAAGTAGAAGGCTGATATTCGAATCCATGCGAAGCAAATGGTTTAGCTTCAAATACTTGTGATACACTTGAGTTAGCTTCAACAACATGCGAAACGAACGAGTTAGCTTCAACTCCATGCGAAACACATGATTTAACTCCAAATCAATGCGAAGTAGGAGGCTTATCTTCGAATCCATGCGAAACAAATGGTTTAACATCAAATACTTGTGATATACATGATTTTGCTTCAAGAGCATGAGAAACATACGAGTTAGCTTCAAATCCATGCGAAACACATGATTTAGCATCAAATCAATGCGAAGTAGAAGGCTGATCTTTGAATCCATGCGAAACAAATGGCTCAGGCTCAAATACTTGTGTTATACATGATTTAGCTTCAACAGTATGCGAAACAAACGAGTTAGCTTCAAATCCTAGCGATAGACATGATTTAGCTTCATATCAATGCGAAGTAGAAGGCTGATCTTCGAATCCATGCGAAACAAATGGTTTAAATTCAAATACTTGTGATATACATGATTTAGCTTCAAATCAATGCGAAGTAGAAGGCTGATCTTCAAATCCATGCGAAACAAATGGTTCAGCTTCAAATACCTGTGTTATACATGATTTAGCTTCTACTGCATGCGAAACAAACGAGTTAGCTTCAAATCCAAGCGAAACACACGATTTAGTTTCAAATCAATGCGAAGTAGAAGGCTGATTTTCGAATCCACACGAAACAGATTATTTAGTTTCAAATACTTGTTTTATACATGATTTAGCTTTAACTGCATGCGAAGCAGATGGTTCAGCTTCAAATACTTGTGATGAACATGATTTAGCTTCAACTGCATTCGAATCAATTGGTTTAGCACCAAATACTTGTGATATACATGATTTTGCTTCAAATGCAGGCGAAACGAACGAGTAAGCTTCAAATCCATGCGAAACACATGATTTAGCTTCAAATCAATGCGAAGCAGAAGTCTGATCTTCGAATCCATGCGAAACAAATCGTTTAGCTTCAAATACTTGTCACATATATGATTTAGCTTCAAATGCAGGCGAAACAAACGAGTTAGCTTCAAATCCATGCGAAACACATGATTTAGATTCAATTCAATGCGAAGTAGAAGGCTTCCCTTCGAATCCACACGAAACAGATGGTTCTGCTTCAATTATATGTGATATACATGATTTAGCATCAAATGCATGCGAAACAAACGAGTTAGCTTCAAATCCAAGCGAAACACATGATTTAGAATCAAATCAATGCGAAGTAGAAGGCTTAGCTTCAAATCCATGCGAATCAAATGGTTTAGCTTCAATACTTGTGACATGCGTGATTTTGCTTCAACTGTATGCAAAACCAACGAGTTAGCTTCAAATCCAAGCGAAACACATGATTTAGATTCAAATCAATGCGAAGTAGAAGGCTGAGCTTCAAATCCAGTGAAACGAATGATTTAGCTTTAAATTCTTGCAGATATCTCTGATATAGCTTCAAATGCAGGTGAAACAAACGAGTTAGCTTCAAATCCATGCGAAACACATGATTTAGCATCGAATCAATGCGAAGTAGAAGGCTTACCTTTGAATCCAGCGAAACGAATGATTTAGCTTCAAATACTTGCGAATATCACTGATATAGCTTCAAATGCAGGTGAAACAAACGACTTAGCTTCAAATCCATGCGAAACACATGATTTATCTTCAAATAAACGCGAATTAGGAGGCTGATCTTCTAATCCATGCGAAACAAATGGCTCAGGCTCAAATACTTGTGTTATACATGATTTACCTTCAACAGTATGCGAAACAATCGAGTTAGCTTCAAGTGATAGCGATAGATATGGTTAGCTTCAAATCAATTGGAAGTAGAAGGCTTAGCTTCAAATCCAAGCGAAACACATGATTTGGATTCAACACAATGCGAAGTAGAAGGCTTAGCTTCGGATCCATGCGAATCAAACTGCTTAGCTTCAAACACTTGTGATATACATGATTTACCTTCAACAGTATGCGAAACAAACGAGTTAGCTTCAAATCCTAGCGATAGACATGATTTAGCTTCAAATCAATGCGAAGTAGAAGGCTTATCTTCGAATCCACACGAAACAGATGGTTTAGCTTCAATTATATGTGATATACATGATTTAGCTTCAAATGCATGCGAAACAAACGAGTTAGCTTCAAATCCATTCAAAACACATGATTTAGCTTCAAATTCATTCGAAAGACATGGTTTAGCGTACTATTCATGGGAATCAAATAGTTCAGATTCAAATACTTGTGATATACATGATATAGCTTCAAATGCAGGCGAAACAAACGAGTTAGCTTCAAATCCATGCGAAACAAATGACTTTGCATGAAATCAATGCGACGTAGAAGGCTTACCTTCGAATCCATGCGAAACAAATGGTTTACTTCAAACACTTGTGATATATATGATTTACATTCAACAGCAAGAGAAACAAACGAGCTAGCTTCAAATCCATGCGAAACACACGATTTAGAATCGAATCAATGCGAAGTAGAAGGCTTATCTTCGAATCCATGCGAAACAAATGGTTTAGCTTCAAATACTTGTGATATACATGATTTAGCTTCAAATGCAGGCGAAACAAACGAGTTAGCTTCAAATCGATGCGAAAAACTTGATATAACTTAAAATCAATGCGAAGCCGATGGCTGATCGTCGAATCCATGCGAAACAAATGGTTTTGCTGCTACTACTTGTGATATACATGATTTAGCTTCAACTGCATGCGAAACAAACGAGTTAGCTTCAAATATAAGCGATACACATGATTGAGTTTCAAGTCAATGCGAAGTAGAAGGCTTACCTTCGAATCCATGCGAAACAAATGGTTTAGCTTCAAACACTTGTGATATACATGATTTACATTCAACAGCAAGAGAAACAAACGAGTTAGCTTCAAATCCATTCAAAACACATGATTTAGCTTCAAAATTCATTCGAAAGACATGGTTTAGCGTACTATTCATGGGAATCAAATGTTTCAGATTCAAATACTTGTGATATACATGATATAGCTTCAAATGCAGGCGAAACAAACGAGTCAGCATCAAATCCATGCGAAACACATGATTTAGCTTCAAATGAATGCGAAGTAGAAGGCTGATCTTCGAATCCATGCGAAACGAATGGTTCAGCTTCAAATACTCGTGATATACATGATTTTGCTTCAACTGCATGCAAAACCAACGAATTAGCTTCAAATCCAAGCGAAACACATGATGCAGATTCAAATCAATGCGAAGTAGAAGGCTTAGCTTCAAATCCAGCGAAACGAATGATTTAGCTTCAAATACTTGCGAATATCTCTGATATAGCTTCAAATGCAGGTGAAACAGACGAGTTAGCTTTAAATCCATGCAAAAGACATGATTTACCTTCAAATCAATGCGTATTAGGAGGCTGATCTTCGAATCCATGCGAAACAAATGGCTCAGGCTCAAATACTTGTGTTATACATGATTTAGCTTCAACAGTATGCGAAACAAAAGAGTTAGCTTCAAATCCTAGCGATAGACATGATTTAGCTTCAAATCAATGCGAAGTAGAAGGCTTATCTTCGAATCCATGCGAAACAAATGGTTTAGCTTCAATTATATGTGATATAGATGATTTAGCTTCAAATGCTTGCGAAACAAACGAGTTAGCTTCAAATCCATTCAAAACACATGATTTAGCTTCAAATTCATTCGAAAGACATGGTTTAGCGTACTATTCATGGGAATCAAATGGTTCAGATTCAAATACTTGTGATATACATGATATAGCTTCAAATGCAGGCGAAACAAACGAGTCAGCATCAAATCCAAGCGAAACACACGATTTAGTTTCAAATCAATGCGAAGAACATGGATTATCTTCGAATCCATGCGAAACGTATTGTTTAGCTTCAAATACTTGCGATATATATGATTTAGCTACAACTGCATGCGGAACAAACGAGCTAGCTTCAAATCCAAGCGAAGAACATGATTTAGCATCAAGTCAACGCGATGTTGATGGCTTAGTTTCAAATCCATGCGGAATGAATTATTTAGCTTCACAAACTTGTGAATATAAGTTATATAGCTTCAAATGCAGGCGAAACAAACGAGTTAGATTCAAACCAATGAGAAACACATGATTTAGCATCTAATCAATGCGAAGTAAAAGGCTGATCTTCGAATCCATGCGAAGCAAATGGTTTAGCTTCAAATACTTGTGATACACTTGATTTAGCTTCAACAGCTTCCAAAATAAACGAGTTAGCTTCAATTCCATGCGAAACACATGATTTAGCTCCAAATCAATGCGAATTAGAAGGGTTATCTTTGATTCCATGCGAAACAAATGATATAGCTTCAAATACTTGTGATATACATGATTAGTTTCCACAGCATGCGAAACAAACGAGTTAGCTTCAAATCCATGTGAAACACAAGATTTAGTATCTAATCAATGCGAAGTAGAAGGCAGATCTTCGAATCCATGCAAAACAAATGGTTTAGCTTCAAATACTTGCGATATACATGATTTAGCTTCAACTGCATGAGAAACAAACGAGTTAGCTTCAAATCCATGCGAAACACATGATTTAGCATCAAATCAATGCGAAGTAGAAGGCTGATCTTTGAATCCTTGCGAAGCAAATGGTTTAGCTTCAAATACTTGTGATACACTTGTGTTAGCTTCAACAGCATGCGAAAAAAACAAGTTAGCTTCAAATCCAAGCGAAACACGTGATTTATCCTGAAATCAATGCGAAGTAGAAGGCTTAGCTTCAAATCCGTGCGAATCAAGTGTTTAGCTTCAAATACTTGTGATATACATGATTTAGCTTCAACTGCGTGGGAAACAAAAGAGTTAGCTTCAAATCCAGCGAAACACATGATTTATCTTCGAAACAATGCGAAGTAGAAGTCTTAGCTTAAAATCCATGCCAATCAAACGGTTTAGCTTCAAATACTTGTGATATACATGATTTAAGTTCAACTGCATTCGAAACAACCGAGTTAGCTTCAAATACATGCCATACACAGGGTTTAGCTTCAAATCAATACGAAGTAGAAGGCTGATCATCGAGTCGATGCGAAACAAATGGTTTACCCTCAATTATATGTGATATACATGATTTAGCTTCAAATACATGCGAAACAAACGAGTTAGCTTCAAATCCATGTCAAAACACATGATTTAGCTTCAAATTCATTCGAAAGGCATGGTTTAGCGTACTATTCATGGGAATCAAATGGTTTAGCTTCAAATACTTGTGATATACATGATTTAGCTTCAACTGTTTGCGAAAAAAACGAGTTAGCTTCAAATCCAAGCGGAACATATGATTTAGCCTCAAATCAAAGCGAAGTAGAAGGCTGATCTTAGAATCCATGCGAAGCAAATGGTTTAGCTTCAAATACTTGTGATACACTTGAGTTAGCTTCAACAACATGCGAAACAAACGAGTTAGCTTCAAATCCATGCGAAACACATGGTTTAGCTCCAAATCAATGCGAATTAGAAGGGTTACCTTTGATTCCATGCGAAACAAATGATATAGCTTCAAATACTTGTGATATACATGATTTAGTTTCCACAGCATACGAAACAAACGAGTTAGTTTCAAATCCATGCGAAACACATGATTTAGCTTCAAAGCAATGCGAAGTATATGGATTATCTTCGAATCCATGCGAAACAAATTGTTTAACATCAAATACTTGTGATATACATGATTTGGCTTCAACAGCATGCGAAACAAACGAGTGAGCTTCAAATCCATGCGAAACATATGATTTAGCATCAAATCAATGCGAAGTAGAAGGCTGATATTCGAATCCATGCGAAGCAAATGGTTTAGCTTCAAATACTTGTGATACACTTGAGTTAGCTTCAACAACATGCGAAACGAACGAGTTAGCTTCAAATCCATGCGAAACACATGATTTAACTCCAAATCAATGCGAAGTAGGAGGCTTATCTTCGAATCCATGCGAAACAAATGGTTTAACATCAAATACTTGTGATATACATGATTTTGCTTCAAGAGCATGAGAAACATACGAGTTAGCTTCAAATCCATGCGAAACACATGATTTAGCATCAAATCAATGCGAAGTAGAAGGCTGATCTTCAAATCCATGCGAAACAAATGGTTCAGCTTCAAATACCTGTGTTATACATGATTTAGCTTCTACTGCATGCGAAACAAACGAGTTAGCTTCAAATCCAAGCGAAACACACGATTTAGTTTCAAATCAATGCGAAGTAGAAGGCTGATTTTCGAATCCACACGAAACAGATTATTTAGTTTCAAATACTTGTTTTATACATGATTTAGCTTTAACTGCATGCGAAGCAGATGGTTCAGCTTCAAATACTTGTGATGAACATGATTTAGCTTCAACTGCATTCGAATCAATTGGTTTAGCACCAAATACTTGTGATATACATGATTTTGCTTCAAATGCAGGCGAAACGAACGAGTAAGCTTCAAATCCATGCGAAACACATGATTTAGCTTCAAATCAATGCGAAGCAGAAGTCTGATCTTCGAATCCATGCGAAACAAATCGTTTAGCTTCAAATACTTGTCACATATATGATTTAGCTTCAAATGCAGGCGAAACAAACGAGTTAGCTTCAAATCCATGCGAAACACATGATTTAGATTCAATTCAATGCGAAGTAGAAGGCTTCCCTTCGAATCCACACGAAACAGATGGTTCTGCTTCAATTATATGTGATATACATGATTTAGCATCAAATGCATGCGAAACAAACGAGTTAGCTTCAAATCCAAGCGAAACACATGATTTAGAATCAAATCAATGCGAAGTAGAAGGCTTAGCTTCAAATCCATGCGAATCAAATGGTTTAGCTTCAAATACTTGTGACATGCGTGATTTTGCTTCAACTGTATGCAAAACCAACGAGTTAGCTTCAAATCCAAGCGAAACACATGATTTAGATTCAAATCAATGCGAAGTAGAAGGCTGAGCTTCAAATCCAGTGAAACGAATGATTTAGCTTTAAATACTTGCAGATATCTCTGATATAGCTTCAAATGCAGGTGAAACAAACGAGTTAGCTTCAAATCCATGCGAAACACATGATTTAGCATCGAATCAATGCGAAGTAGAAGGCTTACCTTTGAATCCAGCGAAACGAATGATTTAGCTTCAAATACTTGCGAATATCACTGATATAGCTTCAAATGCAGGTGAAACAAACGAGTTAGCTTTAAATCCATGCAAAAGACATGATTTACCTTCAAATCAATGCGAAGTAGAAGGCTAGTTTGAAATCCATGCGAATAATGTTCTTTATCTTCAAATACTTCTGATATACATGATTTAGCTTCAACTGCATGCGAAACAAACGACTTAGCTTCAAATCCATGCGAAACGAATGATTTAGCTTCAAATACTTGCGAATATCACTGATATAGCTTCAAATGCAGGTGAAACAAACGAGTTAGCTTTAAATCCATGCAAAAGACATGATTTACCTTCAAATCAATGCGAAGTAGAAGGCTAGTTTGAAATCCATGCTAATAATGTTCTTTATCTTCAAATACTTATGATATACATGATTTAGCTTCAACTGCATGCGAAACAAACGACTTAGCTTCAAGTGATAGCGATAGATATGATTTAGCTTCAAATCAATGCGAAGTAGAAGGCTTATCTTCGAATCCATGCGAAACAAATGGCTCAGGCTCAAATACTTGTGTTATACATGATTTACCTTCAACAGTATGCGAAACAAACGAGTTAGCTTCAAATCCATTCAAAACACATGATTTAGCTTCAAATTCATTCGAAAGACATGGTTTAGCGTACTATTCATGGGAATCAAATGGTTCAGATTCAAATACTTGTGATATACATGATATAGCTTCAAATGCAGGCGAAACAAACGAGTCAGCATCAAATCCAAGCGAAACACATGATTTAGCTTCAAATGAATGCGAAGTAGAAGGCTGATCTTCAAATCCATGCGGAACAAATGGTTCAGCTTCAAATACCTGTGTTATACATGATTTAACTTCTACTGCATGCGAAACAAACGAGTTAGCTTCAAATCCAAGCGAAACACACGATTTAGTTTCAAATCAATGCGAAGTACATGGATTATCTTCGAATCCATGCGAAACGTATTGTTTAGCTTCAAATACTTGCGATATATATGATTTAGCTACAACTGCATGCGGAACAAACGAGCTAGCTTCAAATCCAAGCGAAGAACATGATTTAGCATCAAGTCAACGCGATGTTGATGGCTTAGTTTCAAATCCATGCGGAATGAATTATTTAGCTTCACAAACTTGTGAATATAAGTTATATAGCTTCAAATGCAGGCGAAACAAACGAGTTAGATTCAAACCAATGAGAAACACATGATTTAGCATCTAATCAATGCGAAGTAAAAGGCTGATCTTCGAATCCATGCGAAGCAAATGGTTTAGCTTCAAATACTTGTGATACACTTGATTTAGCTTCAACAGCTTCCAAAATAAACGAGTTAGCTTCAATTCCATGCGAAAAACATGATTTAGCTCCAAATCAATGCGAAGTAGAAGGGTTATCTTTGATTCCATGCGAAACAAATGATATAGCTTCAAATACTTGTGATATACATGATTAGTTTCCACAGCATGCGAAACAAACGAGTTAGCTTCAAATCCATGTGAAACACAAGATTTAGTATCTAATCAATGCGAAGTAGAAGGCAGATCTTCAAATCCATGCGAAACAAATGGTTCAGCTTCAAATACCTGTGTTATACATGATTTAGCTTCTACTGCATGCGAAACAAACGAGTTAGCTTCAAATCCAAGCGAAACACACGATTTAGTTTCAAATCAATGCGAAGTAGAAGGCTGATTTTCGAATCCACACGAAACAGATTATTTAGTTTCAAATACTTGTGATATACATGATTTAGCTTCAACAGCATGCGAAACAAACGTGTTAGCTTCAAATCCAAGCGAGAAACATAATTTAGCATCACGTCAACGCGAAGTTGCAGGCTTTGCTTCAAATCCATGCGAAACAAATGGTTTAGGTGCAAACACTTGTTTTATACATGATTTAGCTTCAACTGCATGCGAAGCAGATGGTTCAGCTTCAAATACTTGTGATGAACATGATTTAGCTTCAACTGCATTCGAATCAATTGGTTTAGCACCAAATACTTGTGATATACATGATTTTGCTTCAAATGCAGGCGAAACGAACGAGTAAGCTTCAAATCCATGCGAAACACATGATTTAGCTTCAAATCAATGCGAAGCAGAAGTCTGATCTTCGAATCCATGCGAAACAAATCGTTTAGCTTCAAATACTTGTCACATATATGATTTAGCTTCAAATGCAGGCGAAACAAACGAGTTAGCTTCAAATCCATGCGAAACACATGATTTAGATTCAATTCAATGCGAAGTAGAAGGCTTCCCTTCGAATCCACACGAAACAGGTGGTTCTGCTTCAATTATATGTGATATACATGATTTAGCATCAAATGCATGCGAAACAAACGAGTTAGCTTCAAATCCAAGCGAAACACATGATTTAGAATCAAATCAATGCGAAGTAGAAGGCTTAGCTTCAAATCCATGCGAATCAAATGGTTTAGCTTCAAATACTTGTGACATGCGTGATTTTGCTTCAACTGTATGCAAAACCAACGAGTTAGCTACAAATCCAAGCGAAACACATGATTTAGATTCAAATCAATGCGAAGTAGAAGGCTGAGCTTCAAATCCAGTGAAACGAATGATTTAGCTTTAAATACTTGCAGATATCTCTGATATAGCTTCAAATGCAGGTGAAACAAACGAGTTAGCTTCAAATCCATGCGAAACACATGATTTAGCATCGAATCAATGCGAAGTAGAAGGCTTACCTTCGAATCCAGCGAAACGAATGATTTAGCTTCAAATACTTGCGAATATCACTGATATAGCTTCAAATGCAGGTGAAACAAACGAGTTAGCTTTAAATCCATGCAAAAGACATGATTTACCTTCAAATCAATGCGAAGTAGAAGGCTAGTTTGAAATCCATGCGAATAATGTTCTTTATCTTCAAATACTTCTGATATACATGATTTAGCTTCAACTGCATGCGAAACAAACGAGTTAGCTTCAAATCCACGCGAAACATATGAATTAGCTTCAAATCAATGCGAAGTAGAAGGCTGATCTCCGAATCCACACGAAACAGATTGTTTAGCTTCAAATACTTGTGATATACATGATTTAGCTTCAACAGCATGCGAAACAAACGTGTTAGCTTCAAAATCCACGCAAAAGACATGACTTAACATCAAATCAATGCAAATTAGGAGGGTGATCTTCGAACCCATGCGAAATAAATGGCTCAGGTTCAAATATTTGTGTTATACATGATTTAGCTTCAACAGTATGCGAAACAAGCGAGTTAGCTTCAAATCCTAGCAATAGACATGATTTAGCTTCATATCAATGCGAAGTAGAAGGCTTATCTCCGAATCCATGCGAAATAAATGGTTTAAATTGAAATACTTGTGATATACATGATTTAGCTTCAAATGCAGGTGAAACAAACGAGTCAGCTTTAAATCCATGCAAAAGACATGATTTACATTCAAATCAATGCGAAGTAGAAGGCTTAGTTTGAAATCCATGCGGATCAAGTTCTTTAGCTTCAAATACTTATGATATACATGATTTAGCTTCAACTGCTTGGGGAGCAAACAGTTAACTTCAAATCCATTCAAAACACATGATTTAGCTTCTAATCCATGCGAAACTCATGATTTACCTTCAAATCAATGCGAAGTAGAAGGCTTAGCTTCAAATCCAGCGAAACGAATCATTTAGCTTCAAATACTTGTGATATACATGATATAGCTTCAAATGCAGGCGAAACAAACGAGTCAGCTTCAAATCCATGAGAAACACATTATTTAGCTTCAATTCAATGCGAAATAGAAGGCTTACCTTCGAATCCACACGAAACAGATGGTTCAGCTTCAATTATATGTGATATACATGATTTAGCATCAAATGCATGCGAAACAAACGAGTTAGCTTCAAATCCAAGCGAAACACATGATTTAGAATCAAATCAATGCGAAGTAGAAAGCTTAGCTTCAAATCCAGCGAAACGAATCATTTAGCTTCAAATACTTGCGAATATCGCTGATATAGCTTCAAATGCAGACGAAACAAACGAGTTAACTTCAAATCCATTCAAAACACATGATTTAGCTTAAAATACAAGCGAAACTCATGATTTAGCTTCAAATCAAAGCGATGTAGAAAGCTGATCTTCGAATCCATGCGAATCAAATGGTTTAGCTTCAAATACTTGTGACATGCGTGATTTTGCTTCAACTGAATGCAAAACCAACGAGTTAGCTTCAAATCCAAGCGAAACACATGATTTAGCTTCAAAAGCATGCGAAACAAACGAGATAGCTTCAAATCCATTCAAAACACATGATTTAGCTTCAAATTCATTCGAAAGACATGGTTTAGCGTACTATTCATGGGAATCAAATGGTACAGATTCAAATACTTGTGATATACATGATATAGCTTCAAATGCAGGCGAAACAAACGAGTCAGCTTCAAATCCATGAGAAACACATTATTTAGCTTCAATTCAATGCGAAGTAGAAGGCTTCCCTTCGAATCCACACGAAACAGATGGTTCTGCTTCAATTATATGTGATATACATGATTTAGCATCAAATGCATGCGAAACAAACGAGTTAGCTTCAAATCCAAGCGAAACACATGATTTAGAATCAAATCAATGCGAAGTAGAAGGCTTAGCTTCAAATCCAGCGAAACGAATCATTTAGCTTCAAATACTTGCGAATATCGCTGATATAGCTTCAAATGCAGGCGAAACAAACGAGTTAACTTCAAATCCATTCAAAACACATGATTTAGCTTCAAATCCATGCGAAACTCGTGATTTAGCTTCAAATCAATGCGATGTAGAAAGCTGATCTTCGAATCCATGCGAATCAAATGGTTTAGCTTCAAATACTTGTGACATGCGTGATTTTGCTTCAACTGTATGCAAAACCAACGAGTTAGCTTCAAATCCAAGCGAAACACATGATTTAGATTCAAATCAATGCGAAGTAGAAGGCTGAGCTTCAAATCCAGTGAAACGAATGATTTAGCTTTAAATACTTGCAGATATCTCTGATATAGCTTCAAATGCAGGTGAAACAAACGAGTTAGCTTCAAATCCATGCGAAACACATGATTTAGCATCGAATCAATGCGAAGTAGAAGGCTTACCTTCGAATCCAGCGAAACGAATGATTTAGCTTCAAATACTTGCGAATATCACTGATATAGCTTCAAATGCAGGTGATACAAACGAGTTAGCTTTAAATCTATGCAAAAGACATGATTTACCTTCAAATCAATGCGAAGTAGAAGGCTAGTTTGAAATCCATGCGAATAATGTTCTTTATCTTCAAATACTTCTGATATACATGATTTAGCTTCAACTGCATGCGAAACAAACGACTTAGCTTCAAATCCATGCGAAACGAATGATTTAGCTTCAAATACTTGCGAATATCACTGATATAGCTTCAAATGCAGGTGAAACAAACGAGTTAGCTTTAAATCCATGCAAAAGACATGATTTACCTTCAAATCAATGCGAAGTAGAAGGCTAGTTTGAAATCCATGCGAATAATGTTCTTTATCTTCAAATACTTATGATATACATGATTTAGCTTCAACTGCATGCGAAACAAACGACTTAGCTTCAAATCCATGCGAAACACATGATTTATCTTCAAATAAACGCGAATTAGGAGGCTGATCTTCTAATCCATGCGAAACAAATGGCTCAGGCTCAAATACTTGTGTTATACATGATTTACCTTCAACAGTATGCGAAACAATCGAGTTAGCTTCAAGTGATAGCGATAGATATGGTTAGCTTCAAATCAATTGGAAGTAGAAGGCTTAGCTTCAAATCCAAGCGAAACACATGATTTGGATTCAACACAATGCGAAGTAGAAGGCTTAGCTTCGGATCCATGCGAACCAAACTGCTTAGCTTCAAACACTTGTGATATACATGATTTACCTTCAACAGTATGCGAAACAAACGAGTTAGCTTCAAATCCTAGCGATAGACATGATTTAGCTTCAAATCAATGCGAAGTAGAAGGCTTATCTTCGAATCCACACGAAACAGATGGTTTAGCTTCAATTATATGTGATATACATGATTTAGCTTCAAATGCATGCGAAACAAACGAGTTAGCTTCAAATCCATTCAAAACACATGATTTAGCTTCAAATTCATTCGAAAGACATGGTTTAGCGTACTATTCATGGGAATCAAATAGTTCAGATTCAAATACTTGTGATATACATGATATAGCTTCAAATGCAGGCGAAACAAACGAGTTAGCTTCAAATCCATGCGAAACAAATGACTTTGCATGAAATCAATGCGACGTAGAAGGCTTACCTTCGAATCCATGCGAAACAAATGGTTTACTTCAAACACTTGTGATATATATGATTTACATTCAACAGCAAGAGAAACAAACGAGCTAGCTTCAAATCCATGCGAAACACACGATTTAGAATCGAATCAATGCGAAGTAGAAGGCTTATCTTCGAATCCATGCGAAACAAATGGTTTAGCTTCAAATACTTGTGATATACATGATTTAGCTTCAAATGCAGGCGAAACAAACGAGTTAGCTTCAAATCGATGCGAAAAACTTGATATAACTTAAAATCAATGCGAAGCCGATGGCTGATCGTCGAATCCATGCGAAACAAATGGTTTTGCTGCTACTACTTGTGATATACATGATTTAGCTTCAACTGCATGCGAAACAAACGAGTTAGCTTCAAATATAAGCGATACACATGATTGAGTTTCAAGTCAATGCGAAGTAGAAGGCTTACCTTCGAATCCATGCGAAACAAATGGTTTAGCTTCAAACACTTGTGATATACATGATTTACATTCAACAGCAAGAGAAACAAACGAGTTAGCTTCAAATCCATTCAAAACACATGATTTAGCTTCAAAATTCATTCGAAAGACATGGTTTACCGTACTATTCATGGGAATCAAATGTTTCAGATTCAAATACTTGTGATATACATGATATAGCTTCAAATGCAGGCGAAACAAACGAGTCAGCATCAAATCCATGCGAAACACATGATTTAGCTTCAAATGAATGCGAAGTAGAAGGCTGATCTTCGAATCCATGCGAAACGAATGGTTCAGCTTCAAATACTCGTGATATACATGATTTTGCTTCAACTGCATGCAAAACCAACGAATTAGCTTCAAATCCAAGCGAAACACATGATGCAGATTCAAATCAATGCGAAGTAGAAGGCTTAGCTTCAAATCCAGCGAAACGAATGATTTAGCTTCAAATACTTGCGAATATCTCTGATATAGCTTCAAATGCAGGTGAAACAGACGAGTTAGCTTTAAATCCATGCAAAAGACATGATTTACCTTCAAATCAATGCGTATTAGGAGGCTGATCTTCGAATCCATGCGAAACAAATGGCTCAGGCTCAAATACTTGTGTTATACATGATTTAGCTTCAACAGTATGCGAAACAAAAGAGTTAGCTTCAAATCCTAGCGATAGACATGATTTAGCTTCAAATCAATGCGAAGTAGAAGGCTTATCTTCGAATCCATGCGAAACAAATGGTTTAGCTTCAATTATATGTGATATAGATGATTTAGCTTCAAATGCTTGCGAAACAAACGAGTTAGCTTCAAATCCATTCAAAACACATGATTTAGCTTCAAATTCATTCGAAAGACATGGTTTAGCGTACTATTCATGGGAATCAAATGGTTCAGATTCAAATACTTGTGATATACATGATATAGCTTCAAATGCAGGCGAAACAAACGAGTCAGCATCAAATCCAAGCGAAACACATGATTTAGCTTCAAATGAATGCGAAGTAGAAGGCTGATCTTCAAATCCATGCGAAACAAATGGTTCAGCTTCAAATACCTGTGTTATACATGATTTAACTTCTACTGCATGCGAAACAAACGAGTTAGCTTCAAATCCAAGCGAAACACACGATTTAGTTTCAAATCAATGCGAAGAACATGGATTATCTTCGAATCCATGCGAAACGTATTGTTTAGCTTCAAATACTTGCGATATATATGATTTAGCTACAACTGCATGCGGAACAAACGAGCTAGCTTCAAATCCAAGCGAAGAACATGATTTAGCATCAAGTCAACGCGATGTTGATGGCTTAGTTTCAAATCCATGCGGAATGAATTATTTAGCTTCACAAACTTGTGAATATAAGTTATATAGCTTCAAATGCAGGCGAAACAAACGAGTTAGATTCAAACCAATGAGAAACACATGATTTAGCATCTAATCAATGCGAAGTAAAAGGCTGATCTTCGAATCCATGCGAAGCAAATGGTTTAGCTTCAAATACTTGTGATACACTTGATTTAGCTTCAACAGCTTCCAAAATAAACGAGTTAGCTTCAATTCCATGCGAAACACATGATTTAGCTCCAAATCAATGCGAATTAGAAGGGTTATCTTTGATTCCATGCGAAACAAATGATATAGCTTCAAATACTTGTGATATACATGATTAGTTTCCACAGCATGCGAAACAAACGAGTTAGCTTCAAATCCATGTGAAACACAAGATTTAGTATCTAATCAATGCGAAGTAGAAGGCAGATCTTCGAATCCATGCAAAACAAATGGTTTAGCTTCAAATACTTGCGATATACATGATTTAGCTTCAACTGCATGAGAAACAAACGAGTTAGCTTCAAATCCATGCGAAACACATGATTTAGCATCAAATCAATGCGAAGTAGAAGGCTGATCTTTGAATCCTTGCGAAGCAAATGGTTTAGCTTCAAATACTTGTGATACACTTGTGTTAGCTTCAACAGCATGCGAAAAAAACAAGTTAGCTTCAAATCCAAGCGAAACACGTGATTTATCCTGAAATCAATGCGAAGTAGAAGGCTTAGCTTCAAATCCGTGCGAATCAAGTGGTTTAGCTTCAAATACTTGTGATATACATGATTTAGCTTCAACTGCGTGGGAAACAAAAGAGTTAGCTTCAAATCCAGCGAAACACATGATTTATCTTCGAAACAATGCGAAGTAGAAGTCTTAGCTTAAAATCCATGCCAATCAAACGGTTTAGCTTCAAATACTTGTGATATACATGATTTAAGTTCAACTGCATTCGAAACAACCGAGTTAGCTTCAAATACATGCCATACACAGGGTTTAGCTTCAAATCAATACGAAGTAGAAGGCTGATCATCGAGTCGATGCGAAACAAATGGTTTACCCTCAATTATATGTGATATACATGATTTAGCTTCAAATACATGCGAAACAAACGAGTTAGCTTCAAATCCATGTCAAAACACATGATTTAGCTTCAAATTCATTCGAAAGGCATGGTTTAGCGTACTATTCATGGGAATCAAATGGTTTAGCTTCAAATACTTGTGATATACATGATTTAGCTTCAACTGTTTGCGAAAAAAACGAGTTAGCTTCAAATCCAAACGGAACATATGATTTAGCCTCAAATCAAAGCGAAGTAGAAGGCTGATCTTAGAATCCATGCGAAGCAAATGGTTTAGCTTCAAATACTTGTGATACACTTGAGTTAGCTTCAACAACATGCGAAACAAACGAGTTAGCTTCAAATCCATGCGAAACACATGGTTTAGCTCCAAATCAATGCGAATTAGAAGGGTTACCTTTGATTCCATGCGAAACAAATGATATAGCTTCAAATACTTGTGATATACATGATTTAGTTTCCACAGCATACGAAACAAACGAGTTAGTTTCAAATCCATGCGAAACACATGATTTAGCTTCAAAGCAATGCGAAGTATATGGATTATCTTCGAATCCATGCGAAACAAATTGTTTAACATCAAATACTTGTGATATACATGATTTGGCTTCAACAGCATGCGAAACAAACGAGTGAGCTTCAAATCCATGCGAAACATATGATTTAGCATCAAATCAATGCGAAGTAGAAGGCTGATATTCGAATCCATGCGAAGCAAATGGTTTAGCTTCAAATACTTGTGATACACTTGAGTTAGCTTCAACAACATGCGAAACGAACGAGTTAGCTTCAACTCCATGCGAAACACATGATTTAACTCCAAATCAATGCGAAGTAGGAGGCTTATCTTCGAATCCATGCGAAACAAATGGTTTAACATCAAATACTTGTGATATACATGATTTTGCTTCAAGAGCATGAGAAACATACGAGTTAGCTTCAAATCCATGCGAAACACATGATTTAGCATCAAATCAATGCGAAGTAGAAGGCTGATCTTTGAATCCATGCGAAACAAATGGCTCAGGCTCAAATACTTGTGTTATACATGATTTAGCTTCAACAGTATGCGAAACAAACGAGTTAGCTTCAAATCCTAGCGATAGACATGATTTAGCTTCATATCAATGCGAAGTAGAAGGCTGATCTTCGAATCCATGCGAAACAAATGGTTTAAATTCAAATACTTGTGATATACATGATTTAGCTTCAAATCAATGCGAAGTAGAAGGCTGATCTTCAAATCCATGCGAAACAAATGGTTCAGCTTCAAATACCTGTGTTATACATGATTTAGCTTCTACTGCATGCGAAACAAACGAGTTAGCTTCAAATCCAAGCGAAACACACGATTTAGTTTCAAATCAATGCGAAGTAGAAGGCTGATTTTCGAATCCACACGAAACAGATTATTTAGTTTCAAATACTTGTTTTATACATGATTTAGCTTTAACTGCATGCGAAGCAGATGGTTCAGCTTCAAATACTTGTGATGAACATGATTTAGCTTCAACTGCATTCGAATCAATTGGTTTAGCACCAAATACTTGTGATATACATGATTTTGCTTCAAATGCAGGCGAAACGAACGAGTAAGCTTCAAATCCATGCGAAACACATGATTTAGCTTCAAATCAATGCGAAGCAGAAGTCTGATCTTCGAATCCATGCGAAACAAATCGTTTAGCTTCAAATACTTGTCACATATATGATTTAGCTTCAAATGCAGGCGAAACAAACGAGTTAGCTTCAAATCCATGCGAAACACATGATTTAGATTCAATTCAATGCGAAGTAGAAGGCTTCCCTTCGAATCCACACGAAACAGATGGTTCTGCTTCAATTATATGTGATATACATGATTTAGCATCAAATGCATGCGAAACAAACGAGTTAGCTTCAAATCCAAGCGAAACACATGATTTAGAATCAAATCAATGCGAAGTAGAAGGCTTAGCTTCAAATCCATGCGAATCAAATGGTTTAGCTTCAAATACTTGTGACATGCGTGATTTTGCTTCAACTGTATGCAAAACCAACGAGTTAGCTTCAAATCCAAGCGAAACACATGATTTAGATTCAAATCAATGCGAAGTAGAAGGCTGAGCTTCAAATCCAGTGAAACGAATGATTTAGCTTTAAATACTTGCAGATATCTCTGATATAGCTTCAAATGCAGGTGAAACAAACGAGTTAGCTTCAAATCCATGCGAAACACATGATTTAGCATCGAATCAATGCGAAGTAGAAGGCTTACCTTTGAATCCAGCGAAACGAATGATTTAGCTTCAAATACTTGCGAATATCACTGATATAGCTTCAAATGCAGGTGAAACAAACGACTTAGCTTCAAATCCATGCGAAACACATGATTTATCTTCAAATAAACGCGAATTAGGAGGCTGATCTTCTAATCCATGCGAAACAAATGGC
This sequence comes from Megalopta genalis, assembly GCF_051020955.1. NCBI lineage: Eukaryota > Metazoa > Arthropoda > Insecta > Hymenoptera > Halictidae > Megalopta > Megalopta genalis. The sequence continues at coordinate 19,292 of NW_027476622.1, forward strand.
TCAGGCTCAAATACTTGTGTTATACATGATTTACCTTCAACAGTATGCGAAACAATCGAGTTAGCTTCAAGTGATAGCGATAGATATGGTTAGCTTCAAATCAATTGGAAGTAGAAGGCTTAGCTTCAAATCCAAGCGAAACACATGATTTGGATTCAACACAATGCGAAGTAGAAGGCTTAGCTTCGGATCCATGCGAATCAAACTGCTTAGCTTCAAACACTTGTGATATACATGATTTACCTTCAACAGTATGCGAAACAAACGAGTTAGCTTCAAATCCTAGCGATAGACATGATTTAGCTTCAAATCAATGCGAAGTAGAAGGCTTATCTTCGAATCCACACGAAACAGATGGTTTAGCTTCAATTATATGTGATATACATGATTTAGCTTCAAATGCATGCGAAACAAACGAGTTAGCTTCAAATCCATTCAAAACACATGATTTAGCTTCAAATTCATTCGAAAGACATGGTTTAGCGTACTATTCATGGGAATCAAATAGTTCAGATTCAAATACTTGTGATATACATGATATAGCTTCAAATGCAGGCGAAACAAACGAGTTAGCTTCAAATCCATGCGAAACAAATGACTTTGCATGAAATCAATGCGACGTAGAAGGCTTACCTTCGAATCCATGCGAAACAAATGGTTTACTTCAAACACTTGTGATATATATGATTTACATTCAACAGCAAGAGAAACAAACGAGCTAGCTTCAAATCCATGCGAAACACACGATTTAGAATCGAATCAATGCGAAGTAGAAGGCTTATCTTCGAATCCATGCGAAACAAATGGTTTAGCTTCAAATACTTGTGATATACATGATTTAGCTTCAAATGCAGGCGAAACAAACGAGTTAGCTTCAAATCGATGCGAAAAACTTGATATAACTTAAAATCAATGCGAAGCCGATGGCTGATCGTCGAATCCATGCGAAACAAATGGTTTTGCTGCTACTACTTGTGATATACATGATTTAGCTTCAACTGCATGCGAAACAAACGAGTTAGCTTCAAATATAAGCGATACACATGATTGAGTTTCAAGTCAATGCGAAGTAGAAGGCTTACCTTCGAATCCATGCGAAACAAATGGTTTAGCTTCAAACACTTGTGATATACATGATTTACATTCAACAGCAAGAGAAACAAACGAGTTAGCTTCAAATCCATTCAAAACACATGATTTAGCTTCAAAATTCATTCGAAAGACATGGTTTAGCGTACTATTCATGGGAATCAAATGTTTCAGATTCAAATACTTGTGATATACATGATATAGCTTCAAATGCAGGCGAAACAAACGAGTCAGCATCAAATCCATGCGAAACACATGATTTAGCTTCAAATGAATGCGAAGTAGAAGGCTGATCTTCGAATCCATGCGAAACGAATGGTTCAGCTTCAAATACTCGTGATATACATGATTTTGCTTCAACTGCATGCAAAACCAACGAATTAGCTTCAAATCCAAGCGAAACACATGATGCAGATTCAAATCAATGCGAAGTAGAAGGCTTAGCTTCAAATCCAGCGAAACGAATGATTTAGCTTCAAATACTTGCGAATATCTCTGATATAGCTTCAAATGCAGGTGAAACAGACGAGTTAGCTTTAAATCCATGCAAAAGACATGATTTACCTTCAAATCAATGCGTATTAGGAGGCTGATCTTCGAATCCATGCGAAACAAATGGCTCAGGCTCAAATACTTGTGTTATACATGATTTAGCTTCAACAGTATGCGAAACAAAAGAGTTAGCTTCAAATCCTAGCGATAGACATGATTTAGCTTCAAATCAATGCGAAGTAGAAGGCTTATCTTCGAATCCATGCGAAACAAATGGTTTAGCTTCAATTATATGTGATATAGATGATTTAGCTTCAAATGCTTGCGAAACAAACGAGTTAGCTTCAAATCCATTCAAAACACATGATTTAGCTTCAAATTCATTCGAAAGACATGGTTTAGCGTACTATTCATGGGAATCAAATGGTTCAGATTCAAATACTTGTGATATACATGATATAGCTTCAAATGCAGGCGAAACAAACGAGTCAGCATCAAATCCAAGCGAAACACACGATTTAGTTTCAAATCAATGCGAAGAACATGGATTATCTTCGAATCCATGCGAAACGTATTGTTTAGCTTCAAATACTTGCGATATATATGATTTAGCTACAACTGCATGCGGAACAAACGAGCTAGCTTCAAATCCAAGCGAAGAACATGATTTAGCATCAAGTCAACGCGATGTTGATGGCTTAGTTTCAAATCCATGCGGAATGAATTATTTAGCTTCACAAACTTGTGAATATAAGTTATATAGCTTCAAATGCAGGCGAAACAAACGAGTTAGATTCAAACCAATGAGAAACACATGATTTAGCATCTAATCAATGCGAAGTAAAAGGCTGATCTTCGAATCCATGCGAAGCAAATGGTTTAGCTTCAAATACTTGTGATACACTTGATTTAGCTTCAACAGCTTCCAAAATAAACGAGTTAGCTTCAATTCCATGCGAAACACATGATTTAGCTCCAAATCAATGCGAATTAGAAGGGTTATCTTTGATTCCATGCGAAACAAATGATATAGCTTCAAATACTTGTGATATACATGATTAGTTTCCACAGCATGCGAAACAAACGAGTTAGCTTCAAATCCATGTGAAACACAAGATTTAGTATCTAATCAATGCGAAGTAGAAGGCAGATCTTCGAATCCATGCAAAACAAATGGTTTAGCTTCAAATACTTGCGATATACATGATTTAGCTTCAACTGCATGAGAAACAAACGAGTTAGCTTCAAATCCATGCGAAACACATGATTTAGCATCAAATCAATGCGAAGTAGAAGGCTGATCTTTGAATCCTTGCGAAGCAAATGGTTTAGCTTCAAATACTTGTGATACACTTGTGTTAGCTTCAACAGCATGCGAAAAAAACAAGTTAGCTTCAAATCCAAGCGAAACACGTGATTTATCCTGAAATCAATGCGAAGTAGAAGGCTTAGCTTCAAATCCGTGCGAATCAAGTGGTTTAGCTTCAAATACTTGTGATATACATGATTTAGCTTCAACTGCGTGGGAAACAAAAGAGTTAGCTTCAAATCCAGCGAAACACATGATTTATCTTCGAAACAATGCGAAGTAGAAGTCTTAGCTTAAAATCCATGCCAATCAAACGGTTTAGCTTCAAATACTTGTGATATACATGATTTAAGTTCAACTGCATTCGAAACAACCGAGTTAGCTTCAAATACATGCCATACACAGGGTTTAGCTTCAAATCAATACGAAGTAGAAGGCTGATCATCGAGTCGATGCGAAACAAATGGTTTACCCTCAATTATATGTGATATACATGATTTAGCTTCAAATACATGCGAAACAAACGAGTTAGCTTCAAATCCATGTCAAAACACATGATTTAGCTTCAAATTCATTCGAAAGGCATGGTTTAGCGTACTATTCATGGGAATCAAATGGTTTAGCTTCAAATACTTGTGATATACATGATTTAGCTTCAACTGTTTGCGAAAAAAACGAGTTAGCTTCAAATCCAAGCGGAACATATGATTTAGCCTCAAATCAAAGCGAAGTAGAAGGCTGATCTTAGAATCCATGCGAAGCAAATGGTTTAGCTTCAAATACTTGTGATACACTTGAGTTAGCTTCAACAACATGCGAAACAAACGAGTTAGCTTCAAATCCATGCGAAACACATGGTTTAGCTCCAAATCAATGCGAATTAGAAGGGTTACCTTTGATTCCATGCGAAACAAATGATATAGCTTCAAATACTTGTGATATACATGATTTAGTTTCCACAGCATACGAAACAAACGAGTTAGTTTCAAATCCATGCGAAACACATGATTTAGCTTCAAAGCAATGCGAAGTATATGGATTATCTTCGAATCCATGCGAAACAAATTGTTTAACATCAAATACTTGTGATATACATGATTTGGCTTCAACAGCATGCGAAAGAAACGAGTGAGCTTCAAATCCATGCGAAACATATGATTTAGCATCAAATCAATGCGAAGTAGAAGGCTGATATTCGAATCCATGCGAAGCAAATGGTTTAGCTTCAAATACTTGTGATACACTTGAGTTAGCTTCAACAACATGCGAAACGAACGAGTTAGCTTCAAATCCATGCGAAACACATGATTTAACTCCAAATCAATGCGAAGTAGGAGGCTTATCTTCGAATCCATGCGAAACAAATGGTTTAACATCAAATACTTGTGATATACATGATTTTGCTTCAAGAGCATGAGAAACATACGAGTTAGCTTCAAATCCATGCGAAACACATGATTTAGCATCAAATCAATGCGAAGTAGAAGGCTGATCTTTGAATCCATGCGAAACAAATGGCTCAGGCTCAAATACTTGTGTTATACATGATTTAGCTTCAACAGTATGCGAAACAAACGAGTTAGCTTCAAATCCTAGCGATAGACATGATTTAGCTTCATATCAATGCGAAGTAGAAGGCTTATCTTCGAATCCATGCGAAACAAATGGTTTAAATTCAAATACTTGTGATATACATGATTTAGCTTCAAATCAATGCGAAGTAGAAGGCTGATCTTCAAATCCATGCGAAACAAATGGTTCAGCTTCAAATACCTGTGTTATACATGATTTAGCTTCTACTGCATGCGAAACAAACGAGTTAGCTTCAAATCCAAGCGAAACACACGATTTAGTTTCAAATCAATGCGAAGTAGAAGGCTGATTTTCGAATCCACACGAAACAGATTATTTAGTTTCAAATACTTGTTTTATACATGATTTAGCTTTAACTGCATGCGAAGCAGATGGTTCAGCTTCAAATACTTGTGATGAACATGATTTAGCTTCAACTGCATTCGAATCAATTGGTTTAGCACCAAATACTTGTGATATACATGATTTTGCTTCAAATGCAGGCGAAACGAACGAGTAAGCTTCAAATCCATGCGAAACACATGATTTAGCTTCAAATCAATGCGAAGCAGAAGTCTGATCTTCGAATCCATGCGAAACAAATCGTTTAGCTTCAAATACTTGTCACATATATGATTTAGCTTCAAATGCAGGCGAAACAAACGAGTTAGCTTCAAATCCATGCGAAACACATGATTTAGATTCAATTCAATGCGAAGTAGAAGGCTTCCCTTCGAATCCACACGAAACAGATGGTTCTGCTTCAATTATATGTGATATACATGATTTAGCATCAAATGCATGCGAAACAAACGAGTTAGCTTCAAATCCAAGCGAAACACATGATTTAGAATCAAATCAATGCGAAGTAGAAGGCTTAGCTTCAAATCCATGCGAATCAAATGGTTTAGCTTCAAATACTTGTGACATGCGTGATTTTGCTTCAACTGTATGCAAAACCAACGAGTTAGCTTCAAATCCAAGCGAAACACATGATTTAGATTCAAATCAATGCGAAGTAGAAGGCTGAGCTTCAAATCCAGTGAAACGAATGATTTAGCTTTAAATACTTGCAGATATCTCTGATATAGCTTCAAATGCAGGTGAAACAAACGAGTTAGCTTCAAATCCATGCGAAACACATGATTTAGCATCGAATCAATGCGAAGTAGAAGGCTTACCTTTGAATCCAGCGAAACGAATGATTTAGCTTCAAATACTTGCGAATATCACTGATATAGCTTCAAATGCAGGTGAAACAAACGAGTTAGCTTTAAATCCATGCAAAAGACATGATTTACCTTCAAATCAATGCGAAGTAGAAGGCTAGTTTGAAATCCATGCGAATAATGTTCTTTATCTTCAAATACTTCTGATATACATGATTTAGCTTCAACTGCATGCGAAACAAACGACTTAGCTTCAAATCCATGCGAAACGAATGATTTAGCTTCAAATACTTGCGAATATCACTGATATAGCTTCAAATGCAGGTGAAACAAACGAGTTAGCTTTAAATCCATGCAAAAGACATGATTTACCTTCAAATCAATGCGAAGTAGAAGGCTAGTTTGAAATCCATGCTAATAATGTTCTTTATCTTCAAATACTTATGATATACATGATTTAGCTTCAACTGCATGCGAAACAAACGACTTAGCTTCAAATCCATGCGAAACACATGATTTATCTTCAAATAAACGCGAATTAGGAGGCTGATCTTCTAATCCATGCGAAACAAATGGCTCAGGCTCAAATACTTGTGTTATACATGATTTACCTTCAACAGTATGCGAAACAATCGAGTTAGCTTCAAGTGATAGCGATAGATATGATTTAGCTTCAAATCAATGCGAAGTAGAAGGCTTATCTTCGAATCCATGCGAAACAAATGGTTTAGCTTCAAACACTTGTGATATACATGATTTACATTCAACAGCAAGAGAAACAAACGAGTTAGCTTCAAATCCATTCAAAACACATGATTTAGCTTCAAATTCATTCGAAAGACATGGTTTAGCGTACTATTCATGGGAATCAAATGGTTCAGATTCAAATACTTGTGATATACATGATATAGCTTCAAATGCAGGCGAAACAAACGAGTCAGCATCAAATCCAAGCGAAACACATGATTTAGCTTCAAATGAATGCGAAGTAGAAGGCTGATCTTCAAATCCATGCGGAACAAATGGTTCAGCTTCAAATACCTGTGTTATACATGATTTAACTTCTACTGCATGCGAAACAAACGAGTTAGCTTCAAATCCAAGCGAAACACACGATTTAGTTTCAAATCAATGCGAAGTACATGGATTATCTTCGAATCCATGCGAAACGTATTGTTTAGCTTCAAATATTTGCGATATATATGATTTAGCTACAACTGCATGCGGAACAAACGAGCTAGCTTCAAATCCAAGCGAAGAACATGATTTAGCATCAAGTCAACGCGATGTTGATGGCTTAGTTTCAAATCCATGCGGAATGAATTATTTAGCTTCACAAACTTGTGAATATAAGTTATATAGCTTCAAATGCAGGCGAAACAAACGAGTTAGATTCAAACCAATGAGAAACACATGATTTAGCATCTAATCAATGCGAAGTAAAAGGCTGATCTTCGAATCCATGCGAAGCAAATGGTTTAGCTTCAAATACTTGTGATACACTTGATTTAGCTTCAACAGCTTCCAAAATAAACGAGTTAGCTTCAATTCCATGCGAAAAACATGATTTAGCTCCAAATCAATGCGAAGTAGAAGGGTTATCTTTGATTCCATGCGAAACAAATGATATAGCTTCAAATACTTGTGATATACATGATTAGTTTCCACAGCATGCGAAACAAACGAGTTAGCTTCAAATCCATGTGAAACACAAGATTTAGTATCTAATCAATGCGAAGTAGAAGGCAGATCTTCAAATCCATGCGAAACAAATGGTTCAGCTTCAAATACCTGTGTTATACATGATTTAGCTTCTACTGCATGCGAAACAAACGAGTTAGCTTCAAATCCAAGCGAAACACACGATTTAGTTTCAAATCAATGCGAAGTAGAAGGCTGATTTTCGAATCCACACGAAACAGATTATTTAGTTTCAAATACTTGTGATATACATGATTTAGCTTCAACAGCATGCGAAACAAACGTGTTAGCTTCAAATCCAAGCGAGAAACATAATTTAGCATCACGTCAACGCGAAGTTGCAGGCTTTGCTTCAAATCCATGCGAAACAAATGGTTTAGGTGCAAACACTTGTTTTATACATGATTTAGCTTCAACTGCATGCGAAGCAGATGGTTCAGCTTCAAATACTTGTGATGAACATGATTTAGCTTCAACTGCATTCGAATCAATTGGTTTAGCACCAAATACTTGTGATATACATGATTTTGCTTCAAATGCAGGCGAAACGAACGAGTAAGCTTCAAATCCATGCGAAACACATGATTTAGCTTCAAATCAATGCGAAGCAGAAGTCTGATCTTCGAATCCATGCGAAACAAATCGTTTAGCTTCAAATACTTGTCACATATATGATTTAGCTTCAAATGCAGGCGAAACAAACGAGTTAGCTTCAAATCCATGCGAAACACATGATTTAGATTCAATTCAATGCGAAGTAGAAGGCTTCCCTTCGAATCCACACGAAACAGGTGGTTCTGCTTCAATTATATGTGATATACATGATTTAGCATCAAATGCATGCGAAACAAACGAGTTAGCTTCAAATCCAAGCGAAACACATGATTTAGAATCAAATCAATGCGAAGTAGAAGGCTTAGCTTCAAATCCATGCGAATCAAATGGTTTAGCTTCAAATACTTGTGACATGCGTGATTTTGCTTCAACTGTATGCAAAACCAACGAGTTAGCTACAAATCCAAGCGAAACACATGATTTAGATTCAAATCAATGCGAAGTAGAAGGCTGAGCTTCAAATCCAGTGAAACGAATGATTTAGCTTTAAATACTTGCAGATATCTCTGATATAGCTTCAAATGCAGGTGAAACAAACGAGTTAGCTTCAAATCCATGCGAAACACATGATTTAGCATCGAATCAATGCGAAGTAGAAGGCTTACCTTCGAATCCAGCGAAACGAATGATTTAGCTTCAAATACTTGCGAATATCACTGATATAGCTTCAAATGCAGGTGAAACAAACGAGTTAGCTTTAAATCCATGCAAAAGACATGATTTACCTTCAAATCAATGCGAAGTAGAAGGCTAGTTTGAAATCCATGCGAATAATGTTCTTTATCTTCAAATACTTCTGATATACATGATTTAGCTTCAACTGCATGCGAAACAAACGACTTAGCTTCAAATCCATGCGAAACACATGATTTATCTTCAAATAAACGCGAATTAGGAGGCTGATCTTCTAATCCATGCGAAACAAATGGCTCAGGCTCAAATACTTGTGTTATACATGATTTACCTTCAACAGTATGCGAAACAATCGAGTTAGCTTCAAGTGATAGCGATAGATATGATTTAGCTTCAAATCAATGCGAAGTAGAAGGCTTATCTTCGAATCCATGCGAAACAAATGGTTTAGCTTCAAACACTTGTGATATACATGATTTACATTCAACAGCAAGAGAAACAAACGAGTTAGCTTCAAATCCATTCAAAACACATGATTTAGCTTCAAATTCATTCGAAAGACATGGTTTAGCGTACTATTCATGGGAATCAAATGTTTCAGATTCAAATACTTGTGATATACATGATATAGCTTCAAATGCAGGCGAAACAAACGAGTCAGCATCAAATCCATGCGAAACACATGATTTAGCTTCAAATGAATGCGAAGTAGAAGGCTGATCTTCGAATCCATGCGAAACGAATGGTTCAGCTTCAAATATTCGTGATATACATGATTTTGCTTCAACTGCATGCAAAACCAACGAATTAGCTTAAAATCCAAGCGAAACACATGATGCAGATTCAAATCAATGCGAAGTAGAAGGCTTAGCTTCAAATCCAGCGAAACGAATGATTTAGCTTCAAATACTTGCGAATATCTCTGATATAGCTTCAAATGCAGGTGAAACAGACGAGTTAGCTTTAAATCCATGCAAAAGACATGATTTACCTTCAAATCAATGCGTATTAGGAGGCTGATCTTCGAATCCATGCGAAACAAATGGCTCAGGCTCAAATACTTGTGTTATACATGATTTAGCTTCAACAGTATGCGAAACAAAAGAGTTAGCTTCAAATCCTAGCGATAGACATGATTTAGCTTCAAATCAATGCGAAGTAGAAGGCTTATCTTCGAATCCATGCGAAACAAATGGTTTAGCTTCAATTATATGTGATATAGATGATTTAGCTTCAAATGCTTGCGAAACAAACGAGTTAGCTTCAAATCCATTCAAAACACATGATTTAGCTTCAAATTCATTCGAAAGACATGGTTTAGCGTACTATTCATGGGAATCAAATGGTTCAGATTCAAATACTTGTGATATACATGATATAGCTTCAAATGCAGGCGAAACAAACGAGTCAGCATCAAATCCATGCGAAACACATGATTTAGCTCCAAATCAATGCGAAGTAGAAGGGTTATCTTTGATTCCATGCGAAACAAATGATATAGCTTCAAATACTTGTGATATACATGATTAGTTTCCACAGCATGCGAAACAAACGAGTTAGCTTCAAATCCATGTGAAACACAAGATTTAGTATCTAATCAATGCGAAGTAGAAGGCAGATCTTCGAATCCATGCAAAACAAATGGTTTAGCTTCAAATACTTGCGATATACATGATTTAGCTTCAACTGCATGAGAAACAAACGAGTTAGCTTCAAATCCATGCGAAACACATGATTTAGCATCAAATCAATGCGAAGTAGAAGGCTGATCTTTGAATCCTTGCGAAGCAAATGGTTTAGCTTCAAATACTTGTGATACACTTGTGTTAGCTTCAACAGCATGCGAAAAAAACAAGTTAGCTTCAAATCCAAGCGAAACACGTGATTTATCCTGAAATCAATGCGAAGTAGAAGGCTTAGCTTCAAATCCGTGCGAATCAAGTGGTTTAGCTTCAAATACTTGTGATACACTTGATTGAGCTACAACAGCATGCGAAACAAACGAGTTAGCTTCAAATACATGCGAAACACATGATTTAACTTGAAATCAATGCGAAGTAGAAGGGTTATCTTCGAATCCATGCGAAACAAATGGTTTAGCTGCAAATACTTGTGATATACAAGATTTAGCTTCAACAGCATGCGAAACAAACGTGTTAGCTTCAAATCCAAGCGAAAAACATAATATAGCATCAAGTCAACGCGAATTTGAAGGCTTAACTTCAAATCCATACGAAACAAATGGTTTAGCTTCAAACACTTGTTTTATACATGATTTAGCTTCAACTGCATACGAAACAGATGGTTCAGCTTCAAATACTTGTGATGAACATGATTTAGCTTCAACTGCATGCGAAACAAACGAGTTAGCTTCAAATACAAGCGAAACACATGATTCAGCTTCAAAACAATGCGAAGTAGAAGGCTTAAGTTCAAATCCATGCGAAACAAATGGTTTAGCTTCAAATCCAAGCGAAAAACATGATTTAGCATCAAGTCAACGCGAAGTTGAAGACTTAGCTTCAAATCCATGCGAAAGAAATGGTTTAGCTCCAAATACTTGTGATATACATGATTTAGATTCAACTGCATGCGAAACCAAACAGTTAGCTTCACATACAAGCGAAACACATGATTTCGCTTCAAATGAATGCGAAGCAGAAGGCTAAGCTTCAAATCCAAGCGAAACGAATGGTTTAGCTTCAAATACTTGCGAATATATGTGATATAGCTTCAAATGCAGGCGACACAAACGAGATAGCTTCAAATCCATGCGAAACACATGATTTAATTTCCAATAAATGTGAAGTAGAAGGCTTAGCTTCAAATCTATGTGAAACAAGTGGCTCAGGCTCAAATACTTGTGTTATACATGATTTAGCTTCAACAGTATGCGAAACAAACGACTTAGCTTCAAATCCACGCGAAACGAATGATTTAGCTTCAAATACTTGCGAATATCACTGATATAGCTTCAAATGCAGGTGAAACAAACGAGTTAGCTTTAAATCCATGCAAAAGACATGATTTACCTTCAAATCAATGCGAAGTAGAAGGCTAGTTTGAAATCCATGCGAATAATGTTCTTTATCTTCAAATACTTATGATATACATGATTTAGCTTCAACTGCATGCGAAACAAACGACTTAGCTTCAAATCCATGCGAAACACATGATTTATCTTCAAATAAACGCGAATTAGGAGGCTGATCTTCTAATCCATGCGAAACAAATTGCTCAGGCTCAAATACTTGTGTTATACATGATTTACCTTCAACAGTATGCGAAACAATCGAGTTAGCTTCAAGTGATAGCGATAGATATGATTTAGCTTCAAATCAATGCGAAGTAGAAGGCTTATCTTCGAATCCATGCGAAAAAAGTGGTTTAGCTTCAAATACTTGTCATATACATGATTTAGCTTCAACTGCATGCGAAACAAACGAGTTAGCTTTAGATCCAAGCGAAACACATGATTTAGATTCAAATCAATGGGAAGTAGAAATCTTAGCTTCAAATACATGAGAAACATATGGTTAGCTTCAAATCAATTGGAAGTAGAAGGCTTAGCTTCAAATCCAAGCGAAACACATGATTTGGATTCAACACAATGCGAAGTAGAAGGCTTAGCTTCGGATCCATGCGAATCAAACTGCTTAGCTTCAAACACTTGTGATATACATGATTTACCTTCAACAGTATGCGAAACAAACGAGTTAGCTGCAAATCATAGCGATAGACATGATTTAGCTTCAAATCAATGCGAAGTAGAAGGCTTATCTTCGAATCCACACGAAACAGATGGTTTAGCTTCAATTATATGTGATATACATGATTTAGCTTCAAATGCATGCGAAACAAACGAGTTAGCTTCAAATCCATTCAAAACACATGATTTAGCTTCAAATTCATTCGAAAGACATGGTTTAGCGTACTATTCATGGGAATCAAATGGTTCAGATTCAAATACTTGTGATATACATGATATAGCTTCAAATGCAGGCGAAACAAACGAGTCAACTTCAAATCCATGTGAAACACATGATTTAGCATCACGTCAACGCGAAGTAGAAGGCTGATCTTCGAATCCATGCGAAACAAATGGTTTAGCTTCAAATACTTGTGACATACTTGATTTAGCTTCAACAGCAAGTGAAACAAACGAGTTAGCTTCAAATCCAAGCGAAACAAATGACTTTGCATGAAATCAATGCGACGTAGAAGGCTTACCTTCGAATACATGCGAAACAAATGGTTTACTTCAAACACTTGTGATATATATGATTTACATTCAACAGCAAGAGAAACAAACGAGCTAGCTTCAAATCCATGTGAAACACACGATTTAGAATCGAATCAATGCGAAGTAGAAGGCTTATCTTCGAATCCATGCGAAACAAATGGTTTAGCTGCAAATACTTGTGATATACATGATTTAGCTTCAACTGCATGCGAAACAAACGAGTTAACTTCAAGTCCATGCGAAACACATGATTGAGCTTCAAATCCATGCGAAGTGGATGGCTCATCTTCGAATCCATGCGAAACGAATAGTTTAGCTTCAAATACTTGTGATATACATGATTTAGATTCAACTGCATGACAATCAAACGAGTTAGCTTCAAATCCTAGCAAAACACATGATTTCGCTTCAAATCTGTGCGAAGTAGATGGCTTAGCATCAAATCCATGCGAAACGTAAGATATAGCTTCAAATACTCGCCAATATAAGTGGTATAGCTTCAAATGCAGGCGAAACAAACGAGTTACCATCAGAAGCATGTGAAACACATGATTTAGCTTCAAATCAATGCGAAGCAGAAGGCTGATCCTCGATTCCATTCGAAACAAATGGTTTTGCTTCAAATACTTGTGATATACATCATTTAGCTTCAACTGCATGCGAAACAAACGAGTTAGCTTCAAATCCAGCGAAAAACATGATTCAACTTCAAAACAATGCGAAGTAGAAGGCTTAGATTCAAATCTATGAGAAACAACTGGTTTAGCTTCAAATACTTGTGATATACATGATTTAGCTTCAACAGCATGCGAAAGAAACGAGTTAGATTCAAATCCATGCGAAACACATGATTTAGCTTCAAATTCATGCGAAGTAGAAGGCTTATCTTCGAAACCATGAGAAACAAATGGTTTAGCTTCAAATACTTGTGTTATACATGATTTAGCTTCAACAGCATGCGAAACGAACGAGTTAGATTCAAATCCATGCGAAACATGATTTAGCTTCAAATCGATGCGAAGTAGAAGGTTTATCTTCGAATCCATGTGAAACAAATGGTTCAGCTTCAAATACTTGTGATATACATGATTTAGCTTCAACTCCATGCGAAACAAACGAGTTATCTTCAAATCCATGCGAAACACATGATTTAGATTCAAATTAATGCGTAGTAGAAAACTAATCTTCGAATCAATGCGAAACAAATGGTTCAGCTTCAAATACTTGTGATATACATGATTTAGATACAACTGCATGACAATCAAACGAGTTAGCTTCAAATCCTAGCAAAACACATGATTTCGCTTCAAATCTGTGCGAAGTAGATGGCTTAGCATCAAATCCATGCGAAACGTAAGATATAGCTTCAAATACTCGCCAATATAAGTGGTATAGCTTCAAATGCAGGCGAAACAAACGAGTTACCATCAGATGCATGTGAAACACATGATTTAGCTTCAAATCAATGCGAAGCAGAAGGCTGATCCTCGATTCCATTCGAAACAAATGGTTTTGCTTCAAATACTTGTGATATACATCATTTAGCTTCAACTGCATGCGAAACAAACGAGTTAGATTCAAATCCATGCGAAACACACGATTTAGCTTCAAATTCATGCGAAGTAGAAGGCTTATCTTCGAAACCATGAGAAACAAATGGTTTAGCTTCAAATACTTGTGTTATACATGATTTAGCTTCAACAGCATGCGAAACGAACGAGTTAGATTCAAATCCATGCGAAACAGATGATTTAGCTTCAAATCAATGCGAAGTAGAAGGCTGATCCTCGAATCCATGCGAATCAAATGTTTTAGCTTCAAATACTTCTGCTATACATGATTTAGCTTCAACTGCATGCGAAATAAACGACTTAGCTTCAAATCCATGCGAAACACATGATTTTGCATTAAATCAATGCGAAGTAGAAGGCTTATCTTCGAATCCATGCGAAACAAATGGTTTAGCTTCAAATACTTGTGATATACATCATTTAGCTTCAACTGCATGCTAAACAAACGAGTTAGCTTCAAATCCAGCGAAAAACATGATTTAAATTCAAATCAACGTGAAGTAGAAGGCTTAGTTTCAAATCTATGAGAAACAAATGGTTTAGCTTCAAATACTTGTGATATACATGATTTAGCTTCAGCAGCATGCGAAATAAACGAGTTAGATTCAAATCCATGCGAAACACATGATTTAGCTTCAAATTCATGCGAAGTAGAAGGCTTATCTTCGAAACCATGAGAAACAAATGGTTTAGCTTCAAATACTTGTGATATACATGATTTAGCTTCAACAGCATGCGAAACGAACGAGTTAGATTCAAATCCATGCGAAACATGATTTAGCTTCAAATCGATGCGAAGTAGAAGGGTTATCTTCGAATCCATGAGAAAGAAATGATTTAGCTTCAAGTCCTTGTGATATACATGATTTAGCTTCAACAGCATGCGAAACAAACGAGTTAGCTTCAAATCCATGCGAAACAGATGATTTAGCTTCAAATCAATGCGAAGTAGAAGGCTGATCCTCGAATCCATGCGAATCAAATGTTTTAGCTTCAAATACTTGTGCTATACATGATTTAGCTTCAACTGCATGCGAAATAAACGAGTTAGCTTCAAAGCCATGCGAAGTAGAAGGGTTATCTTCGAATCCATGAGAAAGAAATGATTTAGCTTCAAGTCCTTGTGATATACATGATTTAGCTTCAACAGCATGCGAAATAAACGAGTTAGATTCAAATTCATGCGAAACATATGATTTAACTTCAAATCAATGCGAAGTAGAAGGCTTATCTTCGAGTCCATGCGAAACAAATGGTTTAGCTTCAAGTACCTGTGATATACATGATTTAGTTTCAACTGCATGCGAAAAAGACGAGTTAGCTTCAAATCCAGGCGAAACACATGATTTGCCTGAAATCAATGCGAAGTAGAAGGCTTATCTTCGAATCCATGCGGAACACATGATTTATCTTCAAATCAATGCGAAGTAGAAGGCATAGCTTCAAATCCATGCGAAACAAATGGTTTAGCTTCAAATACTTGTGATATGCACGATTAAGCTTCAACTGCATGCGAATCAAACGAGTTAGCTTCAAATCCATGCGAAACACATGATTTAGCATCAAATCAATACGAAGTAGAAGGCTTATATTCGAATCCATGCGAAACAACTGGTTCAGCTTCAAATACTTGTGATATACTTGATTTAGCTAGAACAGCATGCGAAATAAACGTGTTAGATTCAAATCCATGCGAAACACATGATTTAGCTACAAATCAATGCGAAGTAGAGACTGATCATTGAATCCATGCGAAACAAATGGTTTAGCTTAAAATACTTGTGATATAGATGATTTAACTTCAACTGCATGCGAAAAAAACGAGATAGCTTCAAATCCAAACGAAACACATAATTCATCTTCAAATCAATGCGAAGTAGAAGTCTTACCTTCAAATCCATGGGAAACACAGGATTTAGCTTCAAATCAATGCGAAGTAGAAGCCTTACCTTCTAATCCATGCCAATCACACGGTTTAGCTTCAAATACTTGTGATATACATGATTTAGCTTCAACAGCATGCGAAACAAACGAGTTAGCTTCAAATCCATGTGAAACATATGATTTAGCATCAAATCAATACGAAGTAGAAGTCTTACCTTCAAACCTATGCCAATCATACGGTTTAGCTTCAAATACTTGTGATATACATGATTTAGCTTCAACTGCATGCGAAAAAAACGAGTTAGATTCAAAGCCATGCGAAACACATGATTTAGCTTCAAATAAATGCGAAGTAGAGGACTGATCTTTGAATCCATGCGAAACAAATGGTTTAGCTTCAAATACTTGTGATATACATGATTTAGCTTCGACTGCATGCGAAACAAACGAGTTAGATTCAAATCCAGGCGAAACACATGATTTAGCTTCAAATCAATGCGAAGTAGAAGGCTTATCTTCGAATCCATGCGAAACAAATGGTTTAGCTTCAAATAATTGTGATATACATGATTTACATTCAACAGCAAGCGAAACAAACGAGTGAGCCTCAAATCTATGCGAAGCACATGATTTAGCATCTAATCAAATACGAAGTAGAAGTCTGATCTTCGAATCCATGCGAAACAAATGGTTTAGATTCAAATACCTGTGAAATACATGATTTAGCTTCAACTGCAAGCGAAAAAAACGAGTTAGCTTCAAATCCAAGAGAATGACATGATTTAGCTTCAAATCAATGCGTAGCAGAAAGCTGATCATCGAATCCATGCGAAACAAATGGTTTAGCATCAAATACTTCCGATATACATGATTTAGCTTCAACAGCATGAGAAACATACGAGTTACCTTCAAATCCATTTGAAACACATGATTTAGCTTCAAATCAATACGAAGCAGAAGGCTTATATTCGAATCCATGCGAAACAACTGGTTCAGCTTCAAATACTTGTGATATACTTGATTTAGCTACAACAGCATGCGAAATAAACGAGTTAGATTCAAATTCATGCGAAACATATGATTTAAATTCAAATCAATGCGAAGTAGAAGGCTTATCTTCGAGTCCATGCGAAACAAATGGTTTAGCTTCAAGTACCTGTGATATACATGATTTAGTTTCAACTGCATGCGAAAAAGACGAGTTAGCTTCAAATCCAGGCGAAACACATGATTTGCCTGAAATCAATGCGAAGTAGAAGGCTTATCTTCGAATCCATGCGGAACACATGATTTATCTTCAAATCAATGCGAAGTAGAAGGCATAGCTTCAAATCCATGCGAAACAAATGGTTTAGCTTCAAATACTTGTGATATGCACGATTAAGCTTCAACTGCATGCGAATCAAACGAGTTAGCTTCAAATCCATGTGAAACATATGATTTAACTTCAAATCAATGCGAAGTAGAAGTCTGATCTTCGAATCCATGCGAAACAAATGGTTTATCTTCAAACACCTGTGATATACATGATTCAGCTTCAACTGCATGCGAAACAAACGAGTTAGATTCAAATCCATGCGAAACACATCATTTAGCTTCAAATCAATCCGAAGTAGAGGGCTGATCTTTGAATTCATGCGAAACAAATGGTTTAGCTTCAAACACCTGTGATATACATGATTTAGCTTCAACAGCATGCGAAACAAACGAGTTAGATTCAAATCCATGCGAAACACATGATTTAGCTTCAAATCCGTGCGAAGTAAATGGGTTATCTTCGAATCCATGCGACACCAATGGTTTAGCTTCATACACCTGTGATATACATGATTCAGCTTCGACTGCATGCGAAACAAACGAGTTAGATTCAAATCCATGCGAAACACATGATTTAGCTTCAAATAAATGCGAAGTAGAGGACTGATCTTTGAATCCATGCGAAACAAAGGGTTTAGCATCAAATACTTCCGATATACATGATTTAGCTTCAACAGCATGAGAAACATACGAGTTACCTTCAAATCCATTTGAAACACATGATTTAGCTCCAAATCAATACGAAGCAGAAGGCTTATATTCGAATCCATGCGAAACAACTGGTTCAGCTTCAAATACTTGTGATATACTTGATTTAGCTACAACAGCATGCGAAATAAACGAGTTAGATTCAAATTCATGCGAAACATATGATTTAACTTCAAATCAATGCGAAGTAGAAGGCTTATCTTCGAGTCCATGCGAAACAAATGGTTTAGCTTCAAATACCTGTCATATACATGATTTAGTTTCAACTGCATGCGAAAAAGACGAGTTAGCTTCAAATCCAGGCGAAACACATGATTTGCCTGAAATCAATGCGAAGTAGAAGGCTTATCTTCGAATCCATGCGGAACACATGATTTATCTTCAAATCAATGCGAAGTAGAAGGCATAGCTTCAAATCCATGCGAAACAAATGGTTTAGCTTCAAATACTTGTGATATGCACGATTAAGATTCAACTGCATGCGAATCAAACGAGTTAGCTTCAAATCCATGCGAAACACATGATTTAGCATCAAATCAATACGAAGTAGAAGGCTTATATTCGAATCCATGCGAAACAACTGGTTCAGCTACAAATACTTGTGATATACTTGATTTAGCTACAACAGCATGCGAAATAAACGTGTTAGCTTCAAATCCATGCGAAACACATGATTTAGCTACAAATCAATGCGAAGTAGAGACTGATCATTGAATCCATGCGAAACAAATGGTTTAGCTTAAAATACTTGTGATATAGATGATTTAACTTCAACAGCGTGCGAAACAAACGAGTTATCTTCAAATCCATGCGAAACACATGATTTAGCTCCAAATCAATGCGAAGTAGAAGGGTTATCTTCGAATCCATGCGAAACAAATGGTTTAGCTTCAAATACTTGTGATATACTTGATTTAGCTTCACCAGCATGCGAAACAAACGAGATAGCTTCACATTCAAGCGAAGTAGAAGGGTTGTCTACGAATCCATGCGAAATAATTGGATTAGCTTCAAATACATGTGATATACTTGATTTAGCTTCAACTGCATGCGAAACAAACGAGTTAGCGTCAAATCCATTTGAAACACATGATTTAGCTTCAAATGAATGCGAAGTAGAAGGGTTATCTTCGAATCCACGCGAAACAAATGGTTTTGCTTCAAATAATTGTGATAAACATGATTTAGCTACAACTGCATGCGAATCAAACGAGATAGCTTCACATCCATGCGAAACACATGATCTACCTTCAAATGAATGCGAAGTAGTAGGTTTATCTTCGAATCCATGCGAAACAAATGGATTAGCTTCAAATATCTGTGATATACATGATTTTGCTTCAACTGCATGCGAAACAAACGAGTTATCTAGAAATCCATGGGAAACACAGGATTTAGCCTGAAATCGATGCGAAGTAGAAGTCTGATCTTCGAATCCATGCGTAACAAATGGTTTAGCTTCAAATACTTGTGATATACTTGATTTAGCTTCAACATCATGCGAAACAAACGAGATAGCTTCACATTCAAGCGAAGTAGAAGGGTTGTCTACGTATCCATGCGAAATAATTGGTTTAGCTTCAAATACCTGTGATATACATGATTTAGTTTCAACTGCATGCGAAACAAACGAGTTAGCTTCAAATCCATGCGAAACACATGATTTAGCTTCAAATCAATGCGAAGTAGAAGGGTTATCTTCGAATCCATGGGAAACATAGGATTTAGCTTCAAATCAATGCGAAGTAGATACCTTACCTTCAAATCCATGCCAATCATACGGTTTATCTTCAAATACTTGTGATATACATGACTTAGTTTCAACTGCATGCGAAACAAACGAGTTAGCTTCAAATCCATTGGAAACACAGGATTTAGCTTCAAATCAATGCGAAGTATAAGTCTGATCTTCGAATCCATACGAAACAAATGGATTAGCTTCAAATACTTGTGATATACTTGATTTAGCTTCAACAGCATGCGAAACAATCGAGTTAGCTTCAAATCCAAGCGAAGTAGAAGGGTTGTCTACGAATACATGCGAAACAATTGGTTTAGCTTCAAATACCTGTGATATACATGATTTACCTTCAACTGAATGCGATACAAACGAGTTAGCTTCAAATCCATGGGAAACACAGGATTTAGCTTCAAATCAATGCGAAGTAGAAGGCTGATCTTCGAATCCATGCGAAACAAATGGTTTAGCTTCAAATACTTGTGATATACATGATTTACATTCAACAGCAAGCGAAACAAACAAGTTAGCCTCAAATCTAAGCGAAGAACATGATTTAGCATCAAATCAAATACGAAGTAGAAGGCTTATCTTCGAATCCATGCGAAAAAAATGGTTCAGCTTCAAACACCTGTGATATACATGATTTAGCTTCAACGGCATGCGAAACAAACGAGTAAGCTTCAAATCCATGGGAAACACAGGATTTAGCATCAAATCAATACGAAGTAGAAGGCTTATATTCGAATCCATGCGAAACAAAAGGTTTAGCTTCAACCACCTGTGATATACATGATTTAGCTTCAACTGCATGCGAAACAAACGAGTTAGCTTCAAATCCATTTGAAACACATGATTTAGCATCAAATCAATACGAAGTAGAAGGGTTATCTTCGAATCCATGCGAAACAAATGGTTTAGCTTCAAATACTTGTGATATACTTGATTTAGCTTCACCAGCATGCGAAACAAACGAGATAGCTTCACATTCAAGCGAAGTAGAAGGGTTGTCTACGAATCCATGCGAAATAATTGGTTTAGCTTCAAATACTTGTGATATACATGATTTAGTTTCAACTGCATGCGAAACAAACGAGTTAGCTTCAAATCCATGCGAAACACATGATTTAGCTTCAAATTCATTCGAAAGACATGGTTTAGCGTACTATTCATGGGAATCAAATGGTTCAGATTCAAATACTTGTGATATACATGATATAGCTTCAAATGCAGGCGAAACAAACGAGTCAACTTCAAATCCATGTGAAACACATGATTTAGCATCACGTCAACGCGAAGTAGAAGGCTGATCTTCGAATCCATGCGAAACAAATGGTTTAGCTTCAAATACTTGTGACATACTTGATTTAGCTTCAACAGCAAGTGAAACAAACGAGTTAGCTTCAAATCCAAGCGAAACAAATGACTTTGCATGAAATCAATGCGACGTAGAAGGCTTACCTTCGAATACATGCGAAACAAATGGTTTACTTCAAACACTTGTGATATATATGATTTACATTCAACAGCAAGAGAAACAAACGAGCTAGCTTCAAATCCATGCGAAACACACGATTTAGAATCGAATCAATGCGAAGTAGAAGGCTTATCTTCGAATCCATGCGAAACAAATGGTTTAGCTGCAAATACTTGTGATATACATGATTTAGCTTCAACTGCATGCGAAACAAACGAGTTAACTTCAAGTCCATGCGAAACACATGATTGAGCTTCAAATCCATGCGAAGTGGATGGCTCATCTTCGAATCCATGCGAAACGAATAGTTTAGCTTCAAATACTTGTGATATACATGATTTAGATTCAACTGCATGACAATCAAACGAGTTAGCTTCAAATCCTAGCAAAACACATGATTTCGCTTCAAATCTGTGCGAAGTAGATGGCTTAGCATCAAATCCATGCGAAACGTAAGATATAGCTTCAAATACTCGCCAATATAAGTGGTATAGCTTCAAATGCAGGCGAAACAAACGAGTTACCATCAGAAGCATGTGAAACACATGATTTAGCTTCAAATCAATGCGAAGCAGAAGGCTGATCCTCGATTCCATTCGAAACAAATGGTTTTGCTTCAAATACTTGTGATATACATCATTTAGCTTCAACTGCATGCGAAACAAACGAGTTAGCTTCAAATCCAGCGAAAAACATGATTCAACTTCAAAACAATGCGAAGTAGAAGGCTTAGATTCAAATCTATGAGAAACAACTGGTTTAGCTTCAAATACTTGTGATATACATGATTTAGCTTCAACAGCATGCGAAAGAAACGAGTTAGATTCAAATCCATGCGAAACACATGATTTAGCTTCAAATTCATGCGAAGTAGAAGGCTTATCTTCGAAACCATGAGAAACAAATGGTTTAGCTTCAAATACTTGTGTTATACATGATTTAGCTTCAACAGCATGCGAAACGAACGAGTTAGATTCAAATCCATGCGAAACATGATTTAGCTTCAAATCGATGCGAAGTAGAAGGTTTATCTTCGAATCCATGTGAAACAAATGGTTCAGCTTCAAATACTTGTGATATACATGATTTAGCTTCAACTCCATGCGAAACAAACGAGTTATCTTCAAATCCATGCGAAACACATGATTTAGATTCAAATTAATGCGTAGTAGAAAACTAATCTTCGAATCAATGCGAAACAAATGGTTCAGCTTCAAATACTTGTGATATACATGATTTAGATTCAACTGCATGACAATCAAACGAGTTAGCTTCAAATCCTAGCAAAACACATGATTTCGCTTCAAATCTGTGCGAAGTAGATGGCTTAGCATCAAATCCATGCGAAACGTAAGATATAGCTTCAAATACTCGCCAATATAAGTGGTATAGCTTCAAATGCAGGCGAAACAAACGAGTTACCATCAGATGCATGTGAAACACATGATTTAGCTTCAAATCAATGCGAAGCAGAAGGCTGATCCTCGATTCCATTCGAAACAAATGGTTTTGCTTCAAATACTTGTGATATACATCATTTAGCTTCAACTGCATGCGAAACAAACGAGTTAGATTCAAATCCATGCGAAACACACGATTTAGCTTCAAATTCATGCGAAGTAGAAGGCTTATCTTCGAAACCATGAGAAACAAATGGTTTAGCTTCAAATACTTGTGTTATACATGATTTAGCTTCAACAGCATGCGAAACGAACGAGTTAGATTCAAATCCATGCGAAACAGATGATTTAGCTTCAAATCAATGCGAAGTAGAAGGCTGATCCTCGAATCCATGCGAATCAAATGTTTTAGCTTCAAATACTTCTGCTATACATGATTTAGCTTCAACTGCATGCGAAATAAACGACTTAGCTTCAAATCCATGCGAAACACATGATTTTGCATTAAATCAATGCGAAGTAGAAGGCTTATCTTCGAATCCATGCGAAACAAATGGTTTAGCTTCAAATACTTGTGATATACATCATTTAGCTTCAACTGCATGCTAAACAAACGAGTTAGCTTCAAATCCAGCGAAAAACATGATTTAAATTCAAATCAACGTGAAGTAGAAGGCTTAGTTTCAAATCTATGAGAAACAAATGGTTTAGCTTCAAATACTTGTGATATACATGATTTAGCTTCAGCAGCATGCGAAATAAACGAGTTAGATTCAAATCCATGCGAAACACATGATTTAGCTTCAAATTCATGCGAAGTAGAAGGCTTATCTTCGAAACCATGAGAAACAAATGGTTTAGCTTCAAATACTTGTGATATACATGATTTAGCTTCAACAGCATGCGAAACGAACGAGTTAGATTCAAATCCATGCGAAACATGATTTAGCTTCAAATCGATGCGAAGTAGAAGGGTTATCTTCGAATCCATGAGAAAGAAATGATTTAGCTTCAAGTCCTTGTGATATACATGATTTAGCTTCAACAGCATGCGAAACAAACGAGTTAGCTTCAAATCCATGCGAAACAGATGATTTAGCTTCAAATCAATGCGAAGTAGAAGGCTGATCCTCGAATCCATGCGAATCAAATGTTTTAGCTTCAAATACTTGTGCTATACATGATTTAGCTTCAACTGCATGCGAAATAAACGAGTTAGCTTCAAAGCCATGCGAAGTAGAAGGGTTATCTTCGAATCCATGAGAAAGAAATGATTTAGCTTCAAGTCCTTGTGATATACATGATTTAGCTTCAACAGCATGCGAAATAAACGAGTTAGATTCAAATTCATGCGAAACATATGATTTAACTTCAAATCAATGCGAAGTAGAAGGCTTATCTTCGAGTCCATGCGAAACAAATGGTTTAGCTTCAAGTACCTGTGATATACATGATTTAGTTTCAACTGCATGCGAAAAAGACGAGTTAGCTTCAAATCCAGGCGAAACACATGATTTGCCTGAAATCAATGCGAAGTAGAAGGCTTATCTTCGAATCCATGCGGAACACATGATTTATCTTCAAATCAATGCGAAGTAGAAGGCATAGCTTCAAATCCATGCGAAACAAATGGTTTAGCTTCAAATACTTGTGATATGCACGATTAAGCTTCAACTGCATGCGAATCAAACGAGTTAGCTTCAAATCCATGCGAAACACATGATTTAGCATCAAATCAATACGAAGTAGAAGGCTTATATTCGAATCCATGCGAAACAACTGGTTCAGCTTCAAATACTTGTGATATACTTGATTTAGCTAGAACAGCATGCGAAATAAACGTGTTAGATTCAAATCCATGCGAAACACATGATTTAGCTACAAATCAATGCGAAGTAGAGACTGATCATTGAATCCATGCGAAACAAATGGTTTAGCTTAAAATACTTGTGATATAGATGATTTAACTTCAACTGCATGCGAAAAAAACGAGATAGCTTCAAATCCAAACGAAACACATAATTCATCTTCAAATCAATGCGAAGTAGAAGTCTTACCTTCAAATCCATGGGAAACACAGGATTTAGCTTCAAATCAATGCGAAG
This sequence comes from Megalopta genalis, assembly GCF_051020955.1. Lineage (NCBI taxonomy): Eukaryota > Metazoa > Arthropoda > Insecta > Hymenoptera > Halictidae > Megalopta > Megalopta genalis. Next base: position 44,315 of record NW_027476622.1, read on the forward strand.
TAGAAGCCTTACCTTCTAATCCATGCCAATCACACGGTTTAGCTTCAAATACTTGTGATATACATGATTTAGCTTCAACAGCATGCGAAACAAACGAGTTAGCTTCAAATCCATGTGAAACATATGATTTAGCATCAAATCAATACGAAGTAGAAGTCTTACCTTCAAACCTATGCCAATCATACGGTTTAGCTTCAAATACTTGTGATATACATGATTTAGCTTCAACTGCATGCGAAAAAAACGAGTTAGATTCAAAGCCATGCGAAACACATGATTTAGCTTCAAATAAATGCGAAGTAGAGGACTGATCTTTGAATCCATGCGAAACAAATGGTTTAGCTTCAAATACTTGTGATATACATGATTTAGCTTCGACTGCATGCGAAACAAACGAGTTAGATTCAAATCCAGGCGAAACACATGATTTAGCTTCAAATCAATGCGAAGTAGAAGGCTTATCTTCGAATCCATGCGAAACAAATGGTTTAGCTTCAAATAATTGTGATATACATGATTTACATTCAACAGCAAGCGAAACAAACGAGTGAGCCTCAAATCTATGCGAAGCACATGATTTAGCATCTAATCAAATACGAAGTAGAAGTCTGATCTTCGAATCCATGCGAAACAAATGGTTTAGATTCAAATACCTGTGAAATACATGATTTAGCTTCAACTGCAAGCGAAAAAAACGAGTTAGCTTCAAATCCAAGAGAATGACATGATTTAGCTTCAAATCAATGCGTAGCAGAAAGCTGATCATCGAATCCATGCGAAACAAATGGTTTAGCATCAAATACTTCCGATATACATGATTTAGCTTCAACAGCATGAGAAACATACGAGTTACCTTCAAATCCATTTGAAACACATGATTTAGCTTCAAATCAATACGAAGCAGAAGGCTTATATTCGAATCCATGCGAAACAACTGGTTCAGCTTCAAATACTTGTGATATACTTGATTTAGCTACAACAGCATGCGAAATAAACGAGTTAGATTCAAATTCATGCGAAACATATGATTTAAATTCAAATCAATGCGAAGTAGAAGGCTTATCTTCGAGTCCATGCGAAACAAATGGTTTAGCTTCAAGTACCTGTGATATACATGATTTAGTTTCAACTGCATGCGAAAAAGACGAGTTAGCTTCAAATCCAGGCGAAACACATGATTTGCCTGAAATCAATGCGAAGTAGAAGGCTTATCTTCGAATCCATGCGGAACACATGATTTATCTTCAAATCAATGCGAAGTAGAAGGCATAGCTTCAAATCCATGCGAAACAAATGGTTTAGCTTCAAATACTTGTGATATGCACGATTAAGCTTCAACTGCATGCGAATCAAACGAGTTAGCTTCAAATCCATGTGAAACATATGATTTAACTTCAAATCAATGCGAAGTAGAAGTCTGATCTTCGAATCCATGCGAAACAAATGGTTTATCTTCAAACACCTGTGATATACATGATTCAGCTTCAACTGCATGCGAAACAAACGAGTTAGATTCAAATCCATGCGAAACACATCATTTAGCTTCAAATCAATCCGAAGTAGAGGGCTGATCTTTGAATTCATGCGAAACAAATGGTTTAGCTTCAAACACCTGTGATATACATGATTTAGCTTCAACAGCATGCGAAACAAACGAGTTAGATTCAAATCCATGCGAAACACATGATTTAGCTTCAAATCCGTGCGAAGTAAATGGGTTATCTTCGAATCCATGCGACACCAATGGTTTAGCTTCATACACCTGTGATATACATGATTCAGCTTCGACTGCATGCGAAACAAACGAGTTAGATTCAAATCCATGCGAAACACATGATTTAGCTTCAAATAAATACGAAGTAGAGGACTGATCTTTGAATCCATGCGAAACAAAGGGTTTAGCATCAAATACTTCCGATATACATGATTTAGCTTCAACAGCATGAGAAACATACGAGTTACCTTCAAATCCATTTGAAACACATGATTTAGCTCCAAATCAATACGAAGCAGAAGGCTTATATTCGAATCCATGCGAAACAACTGGTTCAGCTTCAAATACTTGTGATATACTTGATTTAGCTACAACAGCATGCGAAATAAACGAGTTAGATTCAAATTCATGCGAAACATATGATTTAACTTCAAATCAATGCGAAGTAGAAGGCTTATCTTCGAGTCCATGCGAAACAAATGGTTTAGCTTCAAATACCTGTCATATACATGATTTAGTTTCAACTGCATGCGAAAAAGACGAGTTAGCTTCAAATCCAGGCGAAACACATGATTTGCCTGAAATCAATGCGAAGTAGAAGGCTTATCTTCGAATCCATGCGGAACACATGATTTATCTTCAAATCAATGCGAAGTAGAAGGCATAGCTTCAAATCCATGCGAAACAAATGGTTTAGCTTCAAATACTTGTGATATGCACGATTAAGATTCAACTGCATGCGAATCAAACGAGTTAGCTTCAAATCCATGCGAAACACATGATTTAGCATCAAATCAATACGAAGTAGAAGGCTTATATTCGAATCCATGCGAAACAACTGGTTCAGCTACAAATACTTGTGATATACTTGATTTAGCTACAACAGCATGCGAAATAAACGTGTTAGCTTCAAATCCATGCGAAACACATGATTTAGCTACAAATCAATGCGAAGTAGAGACTGATCATTGAATCCATGCGAAACAAATGGTTTAGCTTAAAATACTTGTGATATAGATGATTTAACTTCAACAGCGTGCGAAACAAACGAGTTATCTTCAAATCCATGCGAAACACATGATTTAGCTCCAAATCAATGCGAAGTAGAAGGGTTATCTTCGAATCCATGCGAAACAAATGGTTTAGCTTCAAATACTTGTGATATACTTGATTTAGCTTCACCAGCATGCGAAACAAACGAGATAGCTTCACATTCAAGCGAAGTAGAAGGGTTGTCTACGAATCCATGCGAAATAATTGGATTAGCTTCAAATACATGTGATATACTTGATTTAGCTTCAACTGCATGCGAAACAAACGAGTTAGCGTCAAATCCATTTGAAACACATGATTTAGCTTCAAATGAATGCGAAGTAGAAGGGTTATCTTCGAATCCACGCGAAACAAATGGTTTTGCTTCAAATAATTGTGATAAACATGATTTAGCTACAACTGCATGCGAATCAAACGAGATAGCTTCACATCCATGCGAAACACATGATCTACCTTCAAATGAATGCGAAGTAGTAGGTTTATCTTCGAATCCATGCGAAACAAATGGATTAGCTTCAAATATCTGTGATATACATGATTTTGCTTCAACTGCATGCGAAACAAACGAGTTATCTAGAAATCCATGGGAAACACAGGATTTAGCCTGAAATCGATGCGAAGTAGAAGTCTGATCTTCGAATCCATGCGTAACAAATGGTTTAGCTTCAAATACTTGTGATATACTTGATTTAGCTTCAACATCATGCGAAACAAACGAGATAGCTTCACATTCAAGCGAAGTAGAAGGGTTGTCTACGTATCCATGCGAAATAATTGGTTTAGCTTCAAATACCTGTGATATACATGATTTAGTTTCAACTGCATGCGAAACAAACGAGTTAGCTTCAAATCCATGCGAAACACATGATTTAGCTTCAAATCAATGCGAAGTAGAAGGGTTATCTTCGAATCCATGGGAAACATAGGATTTAGCTTCAAATCAATGCGAAGTAGATACCTTACCTTCAAATCCATGCCAATCATACGGTTTATCTTCAAATACTTGTGATATACATGACTTAGTTTCAACTGCATGCGAAACAAACGAGTTAGCTTCAAATCCATTGGAAACACAGGATTTAGCTTCAAATCAATGCGAAGTATAAGTCTGATCTTCGAATCCATACGAAACAAATGGATTAGCTTCAAATACTTGTGATATACTTGATTTAGCTTCAACAGCATGCGAAACAATCGAGTTAGCTTCAAATCCAAGCGAAGTAGAAGGGTTGTCTACGAATACATGCGAAACAATTGGTTTAGCTTCAAATACCTGTGATATACATGATTTACCTTCAACTGAATGCGATACAAACGAGTTAGCTTCAAATCCATGGGAAACACAGGATTTAGCTTCAAATCAATGCGAAGTAGAAGGCTGATCTTCGAATCCATGCGAAACAAATGGTTTAGCTTCAAATACTTGTGATATACATGATTTACATTCAACAGCAAGCGAAACAAACAAGTTAGCCTCAAATCTATGCGAAGAACATGATTTAGCATCAAATCAAATACGAAGTAGAAGGCTTATCTTCGAATCCATGCGAAAAAAATGGTTCAGCTTCAAACACCTGTGATATACATGATTTAGCTTCAACGGCATGCGAAACAAACGAGTAAGCTTCAAATCCATGGGAAACACAGGATTTAGCATCAAATCAATACGAAGTAGAAGGCTTATATTCGAATCCATGCGAAACAAAAGGTTTAGCTTCAACCACCTGTGATATACATGATTTAGCTTCAACTGCATGCGAAACAAACGAGTTAGCTTCAAATCCATTTGAAACACATGATTTAGCATCAAATCAATACGAAGTAGAAGGGTTATCTTCGAATCCATGCGAAACAAATGGTTTAGCTTCAAATACTTGTGATATACTTGATTTAGCTTCACCAGCATGCGAAACAAACGAGATAGCTTCACATTCAAGCGAAGTAGAAGGGTTGTCTACGAATCCATGCGAAATAATTGGTTTAGCTTCAAATACTTGTGATATACATGATTTAGTTTCAACTGCATGCGAAACAAACGAGTTAGCTTCAAATCCATGCGAAACACATGATTTAGCTTCAAATCAATGCGAAGTAGAAGGGTTATCTTCGAATCCATGGGAAACATAGGATTTAGGTTCAAATCAATGCGAAGTAGATACCTAACCTTCAAATCCATGCCAATCATACGGTTTAGCTTCAAATACTTGTGATATACATGACTTAGTTTCAACAGCATGTGAAATAAACGAGTTAGCTTCAAATCCATGCGAAACACATTATTTAGCATCAAATGAATACGAAGTAGAAGGCTTATATTCGAATCCATGCGAAACAAATGGTTTAGCTTCAAATACTTGTGATATACTTGATTTAGCTTCACCAGCATGCGAAACAAACGAGATAGCTTCACATTCAAGCGAAGTAGAAGGGTTGTCTACGAATCCATGCGAAATAATTGGTTTAGCTTCAAATACTTGTGATATACATGATTTAGCTTCAACTGTATGCGAAAAAATTAGATAGCTTCAAATCCAAACGAAACACACAATTCATCTTCAAATCAATGCGAAGTAGAAGTCTTACCTTCAAATCCATGCGAAACACATGATTTAGCTCCAAATCAATGCGAAGTAGAAGGCTGATCTTCGAATCCACGCGAAACAAATGGTTTTGCTTCAAATAATTGTGATAAACATGATTTAGCTACAACTGCATGCGAATCAAACGAGATAGCTTCACATCCATGCGAAACACATGATCTACCTTCAAATGAATGCGAAGTAGTAGGTTTATCTTCGAATCCATGCGAAACAAATGGATTAGCTTCAAATATCTGTGATATACATGATTTTGCTTCAACTGCATGCGAAACAAACGAGTTATCTAGAAATCCATGGGAAACACAGGATTTAGCCTGAAATCGATGCGAAGTAGAAGTCTGATCTTCGAATCCATGCGTAACAAATGGTTTAGCTTCAAATACTTGTGATATACTTGATTTAGCTTCAACATCATGCGAAACAAACGAGATAGCTTCACATTCAAGCGAAGTAGAAGGGTTGTCTACGTATCCATGCGAAATAATTGGTTTAGCTTCAAATACCTGTGATATACATGACTTAGTTTCAACTGCATGCGAAACAAACGAGTTAGCTTCAAATCCATTGGAAACACAGGATTTAGCTTCAAATCAATGCGAAGTATAAGTCTGATCTTCGAATCCATACGAAACAAATGGATTAGCTTCAAATACTTGTGATATACTTGATTTAGCTTCAACAGCATGCGAAACAATCGAGTTAGCTTCAAATCCAAGCGAAGTAGAAGGGTTGTCTACGAATACATGCGAAACAACTGGTTTAGCTTCAAATACCTGTGATATACATGATTTACGTTCAACTGAATGCGATACAAACGAGTTAGCTTCAAATCCATGGGAAACACAGGATTTAGCTTCAAATCAATGCGAAGTAGAAGGCTGATCTTCGAATCCATGCGAAACAAATGGTTTAGCTTCAAATACTTGTGATATACATGATTTACATTCAACAGCAAGCGAAACAAACAAGTTAGCCTCAAATCTATGCGAAGAACATGATTTAGCATCAAATCAAATACGAAGTAGAAGGCTTATCTTCGAATCCATGCGAAAAAAATGGTTCAGCTTCAAACACCTGTGATATACATGATTTAGCTTCAACGGCATGCGAAACAAACGAGTAAGCTTCAAATCCATGGGAAACACAGGATTTAGCATCAAATCAATACGAAGTAGAAGGCTTATATTCGAATCCATGCGAAACAAAAGGTTTAGCTTCAACCACCTGTGATATACATGATTTAGCTTCAACTGCATGCGAAACAAACGAGTTAGCTTCAAATCCATTTGAAACACATGATTTAGCATCAAATCAATACGAAGTAGAAGGGTTATCTTCGAATCCATGCGAAACAAATGGTTTAGCTTCAAATACTTGTGATATACTTGATTTAGCTTCACCAGCATGCGAAACAAACGAGATAGCTTCACATTCAAGCGAAGTAGAAGGGTTGTCTACGAATCCATGCGAAATAATTGGTTTAGCTTCAAATACTTGTGATATACATGATTTAGTTTCAACTGCATGCGAAACAAACGAGTTAGCTTCAAATCCATGCGAAACACATGATTTAGCTTCAAATCAATGCGAAGTAGAAGGGTTATCTTCGAATCCATGGGAAACATAGGATTTAGGTTCAAATCAATGCGAAGTAGATACCTAACCTTCAAATCCATGCCAATCATACGGTTTAGCTTCAAATACTTGTGATATACATGACTTAGTTTCAACAGCATGTGAAATAAACGAGTTAGCTTCAAATCCATGCGAAACACATTATTTAGCATCAAATGAATACGAAGTAGAAGGCTTATATTCGAATCCATGCGAAACAAATGGTTTAGCTTCAAATACTTGTGATATACTTGATTTAGCTTCACCAGCATGCGAAACAAACAAGTTAGCCTCAAATCTATGCGAAGAACATGATTTAGCATCAAATCAAATACGAAGTAGAAGGCTTATCTTCGAATCCATGCGAAAAAAATGGTTCAGCTTCAAACACCTGTGATATACATGATTTAGCTTCAACTGCATGCGAAACAAACGAGTAAGCTTCAAATCCATGGGAAACACAGGATTTAGCATCAAATCAATACGAAGTAGAAGGCTTATATTCGAATCCATGCGAAACAAAAGGTTTAGCTTCAACCACCTGTGATATACATGATTTAGCTTCAACTGCATGCGATACAAACGAGTTAGCTTCAAATCCATGGGAAACACAGGATTTAGCTTCAAATCAATGCGAAGTAGAAGGCTGATCTTCGAATCCATGCGAAACAAATGGTTTAGCTTCAAATACTTGTGATATACTTGATTTAGCTTCACCAGCATGCGAAACAAACGAGATAGCTTCACATTCAAGCGAAGTAGAAGGGTTGTCTACGAATCCATGCGAAATAATTGGTTTAACTTCAAATACTTGTTATATACATGATTTAGTTTCAACTGCATGCGAAACAAACGAGTTAGCTTCAAATCCATGCGAAACACATGATTTAGCTTCAAATCAATGCGAAGTAGAAGGGTTATCTTCGAATCCATGGGAAACATAGGATTTAGGTTCAAATCAATGCGAAGTAGATACCTAACCTTCAAATCCATGCCAATCATACGGTTTAGCTTCAAATACTTGTGATATACATGACTTAGTTTCAACTGCATGCGAAACAAACGAGTTAGCTTCAAATCCATGGGAAACACAGGATTTAGCTTCAAATCAATGCGAAGTAGAAGTCTGATCTTCGAATCCATACGAAACAAATGGATTAGCTTCAAATACTTGTGATATACTTGATTTAGCTTCAACAGCATGCGAAACAAACGTGTTAGCTTCAAATCCATGTAAAACACATGATTTTGCGTCAAATCAAAGCGAAGTCGAAGGCTGATCTTCGAATCAACACGAAACAGATGGTTTAGCTTTAAATACTTGTAATATACATGATTTAGCTTCAACAGCATGCGAAACAAACGTGTTAGCTTCAAATCCATGCGGAACACATGATTTAGCTTCAATTCAATGCGAGCTAGAAGGCTTATCTTCGAATCCATGCGAAACAAATGGTTTAGCTTCAAATGCTTGAGATATAAATGATTTAGCTTCAACTGCATGCGAAAGAAAGGAGTTAGCTACAAATCCAAGCGAAACACATGATTTAGCATCAAATCAATGCGAAGTAGAAGGCTTATCTTCGAATCCATGCGAAACAAATGGTTTAGCTTCAAATGCTTGAGATATAAATGATTTAGCTTCAACTGCATGCGAAAGAAAGGAGTTAGCTACAAATCCTTGCGAAACACATGATTTAGCTTCAAATCATTCCAAAGTAGATGGCTTAGCATCAAATCCATGCGAAATAAATGAGTTACCTTCAAATACTTGTGATATAAATGAAATAGCTTGAAATGCATTCGAAACAAACGAGTTTGCTTCAAATCCATGCGATTCGAATGATTTAGCTTCACATACTTGTGAATATAAGTGATAATGCTTGAAATGCAGGCTAAACGAATAAGTTAGCAAGAAATCCATGCGTAACACATGATTTAGCTTCAAATCAATGCGAAGTAGAAGGCTTAGCTTCAAATCCAAGCGAAACAAATTATTTAGCTTCAAATCAATGCGGTGTAGAATGCTGATCTTCGAATCCATGCGAAACAAATGGTTTAGCTTCAAATACTTGTGATATACAAGATTTAGCTTCAACAGCATGCGAAACAAACGCGTTAGCTTCAAATCCATGCGAAACACATGATTTAGCTTCATATCAATGCGAAGTAGAAGGCTCATCTTCGAATCAACACGAAACAGATAGATTAGCTTCAAATACTTGTGATATACATGATTTACATTCAACAGCAAGCGAAACAAACGAGTTAGCTTCAAATCCATGCGAAACACATGATTTAGCATCAAATCAATGCGAAGTAGAAGGCTTATCTTCCAATCCATGCGAAACAGATGGTTTAGCTTCAAATACTTGTAATATACATGATTTAGCTTCAACAGCATGCGAAACAAACGTGTTAGCTTCAAATCCATGTGAAACAAATTATTTAGCTTCAAATCAATGCGGTGTAGAAGGCTGATCTTCGAATCCATGCGAAACAAATGGTTTAGCTTCAAATACTTGTGATATACAAGATTTAGCTTCAACAGCATGCGAAACAAACGCGTTAGCTTCAAATCCATGCGAAACACATGATTTAGCTTCATATCAATGCGAAGTAGAAGGCTGATCTTCGAATCAACACGAAACAGATAGATTAGCTTCAAATAATTGTGATATACATGATTTACATTCCACAGCAAGCGAAACGAACGAGTTAGCTTCAAATCCATGCGAAACACATGATTTAGCTTCAAATCAATGCGGTGTAGAAGGCTGATCTTCGAATCCATACGAAACAAATGGATTAGCTTCAAATACTTGTGATATACTTGATTTAGCTTCAACAGCATGCGAAACAAACGTGTTAGCTTCAAATCCATGTAAAACACATGATTTTGCGTCAAATCAAAGCGAAGTCGAAGGCTGATCTTCGAATCAACACGAAACAGATGGTTTAGCTTTAAATACTTGTAATATACATGATTTAGCTTCAACAGCATGCGAAACAAACGTGTTAGCTTCAAATCCATGCGGAACACATGATTTAGCTTCAATTCAATGCGAGCTAGAAGGCTTATCTTCGAATCCATGCGAAACAAATGGTTTAGCTTCAAATGCTTGAGATATAAATGATTTAGCTTCAACTGCATGCGAAAGAAAGGAGTTAGCTACAAATCCAAGCGAAACACATGATTTAGCATCAAATCAATGCGAAGTAGAAGGCTTATCTTCGAATCCATGCGAAACAAATGGTTTAGCTTCAAATGCTTGAGATATAAATGATTTAGCTTCAACTGCATGCGAAAGAAAGGAGTTAGCTACAAATCCAAGCGAAACACATGATTTAGCATCAAATCAATGCGAAGTAGAAGGCTTATCTTCGAATCCATGCGAAACAAATGGTTTAGCTTCAAATGCTTGAGATATAAATGATTTAGCTTCAACTGCATGCGAAAGAAAGGAGTTAGCTACAAATCCTTGCGAAACGCATGATTTAGCTTCAAATCATTCCAAAGTAGATGGCTTAGCATCAAACCCATGCGAAATAAATGAGTTACCTTCAAATACTTGTGATATAAATGAAATAGCTTGAAATGCATTCGAAACAAACGAGTTTGCTTCAAATCCATGCGATTCGAATGATTTAGCTTCACATACTTGTGAATATAAGTGATAATGCTTGAAATGCAGGCTAAACGAATAAGTTAGCAAGAAATCCATGCGTAACACATGATTTAGCTTCAAATCAATGCGAAGTAGAAGGCTTAGCTTCAAATCCAAGCGAAACAAATTATTTAGCTTCAAATCAATGCGGTGTAGAATGCTGATCTTCGAATCCATGCGAAACAAATGGTTTAGCTTCAAATACTTGTGATATACAAGATTTAGCTTCAACAGCATGCGAAACAAACGCCTTAGCTTCAAATCCATGCGAAACACATGATTTAGCTTCATATCAATGCGAAGTAGAAGGCTGATCTTCGAATCAACACGAAACAGATAGATTAGCTTCAAATACTTGTGATATACATGATTTACATTCAACAGCAAGCGAAACAAACGAGTTAGCTTCAAATCCATGCGAAACACATGATTTAGCATCAAATCAATGCGAAGTAGAAGGCTTATCTTCCAATCCATGCGAAACAGATGGTTTAGCTTCAAATACTTGTAATATACATGATTTAGCTTCAACAGCATGCGAAACAAACGTGTTAGCTTCAAATCCATGTGAAACAAATTATTTAGCTTCAAATCAATGCGGTGTAGAAGGCTGATCTTCGAATCCATGCGAAACAAATGGTTTAGCTTCAAATACTTGTGATATACAAGATTTAGCTTCAACAGCATGCGAAACAAACGCGTTAGCTTCAAATCCATGCGAAAAACATGATTTAGCTTCATATCAATGCGAAGTAGAAGGCTGATCTTCGAATCAACACGAAACAGATAGATTAGCTTCAAATACTTGTGATATACATGATTTACATTCAACAGCAAGCGAAACAAACGAGTTAGCTTCAAATCCATGCGAAACACATGATTTAGCATCAAATCAATGCGAAGTAGAAGGCTTATCTTCCAATCCATGCGAAACAGATGGTTTAGCTTCAAATACTTGTAATATACATGATTTAGCTTCAACAGCATGCGAAACAAACGTGTTAGCTTCAAATCCATGTGAAACAAATTATTTAGCTTCAAATCAATGCGGTGTAGAAGGCTGATCTTCGAATCCATGCGAAACAAATGGTTTAGCTTCAAATACTTGTGATATACAAGATTTAGCTTCAACAGCATGCGAAACAAACGCGTTAGCTTCAAATCCATGCGAAACACATGATTTAGCTTCATATCAATGCGAAGTAGAAGGCTGATCTTCGAATCAACACGAAACAGATAGATTAGCTTCAAATACTTGTGATATACATGATTTACATTCAACAGCAAGCGAAACAAACGAGTTAGCTTCAAATCCATGCGAAACACATGATTTAGCATCAAATCAATGCGAAGTAGAAGGCTTATCTTCCAATCCATGCGAAACAGATGGTTTAGCTTCAAATACTTGTAATATACATGATTTAGCTTCAACAGCATGCGAAACAAACGTGTTAGCTTCAAATCCATGTGAAACAAATTATTTAGCTTCAAATCAATGCGGTGTAGAAGGCTGATCTTCGAATCCATGCGAAACAAATGGTTTAGCTTCAAATACTTGTGATATACAAGATTTAGCTTCAACAGCATGCGAAACAAACGTGTTAGCTTCAAATCCATGTGAAACAAATTATTTAGCTTCAAATCAATGCGGTGTAGAAGGCTGATCTTCGAATCCATGCGAAACAAATGGTTTAGCTTCAAATACTTGTGATATACAAGATTTAGCTTCAACAGCATGCGAAACAAACGCGTTAGCTTCAAATCCATGCGAAACACATGATTTAGCTTCATATCAATGCGAAGTAGAAGGCTGATCTTCGAATCAACACGAAACAGATAGATTAGCTTCAAATACTTGTGATATACATGATTTACATTCAACAGCAAGCGAAACAAACGAGTTAGCTTCAAATCCATGCGAAACACATGATTTAGCATCAAATCAATGCGAAGTAGAAGGCTTATCTTCCAATCCATGCGAAACAGATGGTTTAGCTTCAAATACTTGTAATATACATGATTTAGCTTCAACAGCATGCGAAACAAACGTGTTAGCTTCAAATCCATGTGAAACAAATTATTTAGCTTCAAATCAATGCGGTGTAGAAGGCTGATCTTCGAATCCATGCGAAACAAATGGTTTAGCTTCAAATACTTGTGATATACAAGATTTAGCTTCAACAGCATGCGAAACAAACGCGTTAGCTTCAAATCCATGCGAAACACATGATTTAGCTTCATATCAATGCGAAGTAGAAGGCTGATCTTCGAATCCACACGAAACAGATAGATTAGCTTCAAATACTTGTGATATACATGATTTACATTGAACAGCAAGCGAAACAAACGAGTTAGCCTCAAATCCATGCGAAACACATGATTTAGCATCAAATCATTGCGAAGTAGAAGGCTTATCTTCGAATCCATGCGAAACAAATGGTTTAGCTTCAAATGCTTGAGATATAAATGATTTAGCTTCAACTGCATGCGAAAGAAAGCAGTTAGCTACAAATCCTTGCGAAACACATGATTTAGCTTCAAATCATTCCAAAGTAGATGGCTTAGCATCAAATCCATGCGAAATAAATGAGTTACCTTCAAATACTTGTGATATAAATGAAATAGCTTGAAATGCATGCGAAACAAACGAGTTTGCTTCAAGTCCAAGCGAAAAACATGATTTAGTATCAAGTCAACGCGAAGTTGAAGGCTTAGCTTCAAATCCATGCGAAACGTATGATTTAGCTTCACATACTTGTGAATATAAGTGATAATGCTTGAAATGCAGGCGACACAAACGAGTTAGCTTCGAATCCATGCGAAACACATGATTTAGCTTCAAATCAATGCGAAGTAGAAGGCTTAGCTTCAAATCCATGCGAACCAATGATTTAGTTTCAATTCAATGCGAGGTAGAAGGCTTATCTTCGAATCCATGCGAAACAAATGGTTTAGCTTCAAATGCTTGAGATATAAATGATTTAGCTTCAACTGCATGCGAAATAAACGAGTTAGCTTCAAATCCATGCGAAACACATGATTAAGCTTCAAATCAATGCGAAGCAGAAGGCTGATCCTCGAATCCTTGCGAATAAAATGTTTTAGTTTCAAATACTTGTGATATACATGATTTAGCTTCAACTGCATGCGAAATAAACGAGTTAGCTTCAAATCCATGCGAAACACATGATTTTGCTTTAAATCAATGCGAAGTAGAAGGCTTATCTTCGAATCCATGCGAAACAAATGGTTTAGCTTCAAATACTTGTGATATACATCATTTAGCTTCAACTGCATGCGAAGCAAACGAGTTAGCTTCAAATCCAGCGAAAAACATAATTTAAATTCAAACCAACGTAAAGTAGAATGCTTAGCTTCAAATCCACGCGAAACGAAAGATTTAGCTTCAAATACTTGCCAATATAAGTGATATAGCTTCAAATGCAGACGAAACAAACTAGTTAGCTTCTAATCCAAACGAAACACATGATTTAGCTTTAAATTCATGCGAAACACATGGTTTAGATACAAATACTTGTGATATACATGATTTAGCTTCAACTGTATGCGAAACAAACGATTTAGCTTCTAATTCATTGCGAGACACATGATTTAGCTTCAAATTCATTTGAAACAAACGATTTAGATTAAAATTCATCCGACACATATGATTTAGCTTCGAATTCAAGCGGGACACATGATTTAGCTTCAAATTCATGCGAAACACGTGATTTAGTTTCAAAACCATGCGAAACACATGATTCAGCTTCGAATTCTCGCGAAACACATTATTTATCTTCAAGTGTATGCGAAACACATGATTCAGCTTCGAATTCATGCGGAACACATTACTTAGCTTCAAATCCATGCGAAATACATGATTTAGCTTCAAATGCATACGAAACAAACGATTTAGCTTCAAATTCATGCGAGACACATGATTTGTTTTCGAATTCATGCCAAACGAGTGTTTTAGCTTCAAATTCAATCAGAACACACGTTTTAGCTTCGAATTCATGCGAAACAAATTAGTTATCTTCAAATCTAGGCGAAATACATAGATTTAGCTTCAAATTGATACGAAACAAATGAATTAGCTTCAAATTCATGCGAAGCACACGATCTAGCTTCAAATTCATGCGAAACGCGTGTTTCAGCTTCAAATTCATTCGAAACAAACGATTTAGCTTCAACTTCATACGAAACATATGAATTAGCTTCCGATTCATGCGAGACACATGATTAAGCTTCAAATTCATGCGAGAGACATGATTAAGCTTCAAATTCATGGAATACACATGGCTTAGCTTCAAATGCATACGAAACAAACGCTTTAGCCCCAAATTCATTCGAGACACATGATTTAGCTTCAAATTCATACGAATCACGTGATTTAGCTTCAAATTCATTCGAAACACATGATTCAGCTTCGAACTCATGCGAAACACATTATCTAGCTTAAAATCCATGCGAAATACATGACTTAGCTTCAAATGTATACGAAACAAACGATTTAGCGTCAAATTCATAGGAAACATATGAATTAGCTTCAAGTTCGTGCGAGGCACTTGATTTAGCTTCAAATTCATGGTATACACATGACTTAGCTTCAAATGCATACGAAACAAACGATTTAGCGTCAAATTGATAGGAATCATATGACCATGAAACATATCGACCATGTGCTTTGGGGCGATCGGAAAGATCTCTTCAACACGGAGCGGGTTGCAGGCCCATACCCTAGCCGATTTCAAGGATCCCAAGCACGTGGCCCTCCGCCATAAAACCCTCGCTCATCAATCCTCAACAGCATTGATGATTTACGTTGCTTTACGTTGTGTCGCGTTGTTGCTCAAAACAGTATTACGTTGTTCTACGTTGTTATACATTGTTTTTACGTTGTTTTAAATTGTGTTTACGCTGTTTTACGTTGTTATACCTTGCTTTACATGCTTTTACGTTGTTATGCATTGTTTTACTTTGTTTCGCATGATGATTTACGTTGTTTTACGATGCATTACTTTCTTTGCGTTGTTCTGCGTTGTTGCTTAAAACGGTATTACGTTGTTTGATGTTGTTATACATTGTTTTTACGTTCTTTTATATTGTTTTACATTGCTTTGCTTTCTGTTACCCAGTTTTTCTTTGCGACGGATTGATGATTTACGTTGCTTTAGGATGCTTTACGTTCTTTGCATTGTTCCGCGTTGTTTTTTCAAACAGTATTACGTTGTTCTACGTTATTATACATTGTTTTTATGTTTTTTTATATCTGTTTACATTACGTTCACATTACGTTGTGTGTTTCTTGGTCGCATTGATGGTTTACGTAGTTTAACATTGTTTTTCTTCGTCTTGCGTTGATTATTTTCGATGATTTACGTTGTTTCACGTTGTTGCTTGAAACTGTATTACGTTGCTTCACGTTGTTATACATTGTGTTTACGTTGTTTTATATTGTTTTACATTGCTTTACGTTGTGTTACGTTGTTTCCATTTTTTTCGCATTGATGATTTACGTTGCGTTACGATGCTTTACGTTCTTTGCATTGTTCCGCGTTGTTGTATAAAACAACGAAAAAACAATGTATAACAACGTAAAATAACGTAATACTGTTTTAAACATCAACACGGAACATTCCAAAGAACGTAAGTCATCGTAAAACAACGTGAATCATCAATGCGAGACAAAGTAAAACAAGGTAACGCAACGTAAAACAATGTAAAACAATATAAAACGACGTAAAAACAATGTATAATAACGTAAAACAACGTAATACTGTTTTAAACAACAACGTGAGACAACGTAAGACAACGTAAAGCAAGGGAAAGAACGTAAAGCAACGAAAAAACAAAGTAAAACAACGCGTAAAATAATTTAAATCATCAATGCGTGACAAAGTAAAGCAACTTGATGCAACGTAAAGCAACGTAAAACAATATAAAACAACCTAAAAACAAAGCATAACAACGCAGAGGAACATAAAACTGTTATAAACAACAACGTGAGACAAGGTGAAATAACGTAAAGCAAGGTAAAACACGTAAAACAACATAAATGATGAATGCGAAACGAAGTGAAACAACGTAAAGATGGAGGTTGGAAAGGTGGAGGGAGGTAACAGGTGGAGGTAGAGATAGAGATAGAGGTACATACGTAGCGGTAGAGGTAGAGGTACATGCGTAGAGGCAGCATTTGAGGTAAATGCGTCGAGGTAGAGTTAGAGGTACATGCGTAGAGGTAGAGGTAGAGGTACATGCGTAGAGGTAGAGGTAGAGGTACAGGGGTAGAAGTAGAGGTATATGTACAGACGTAGAGGTGGAAGTAGAGCTAGAGGGAGAATTGCAGGCGTTGATATAGAGGTAGAGATAGAGGTTCATGCGTAGACGAAGAGGTAGAGGTTCAAGCGTAGAGGTAAGGGTAGAGGTAGAGGTAGTGGTACAGACGTAAAGGTAGAAGTCGAGTTATAAGCGTAAATGTAGAGGTAGAGGTAGAGGTGGAGGCACATGCGTAGAGGTAGAGGTTGAGGTAGAGTTAGAGGTGGCGGCACATGCGTAGAGGTAGAAGTTGAGGTGGAGGTACATGCGTAGTGGTAGAGGTAGTGGTGGAGATAGAGGTAGAGGTAGATGTACAGGCGTTGAGGTAGTGGTAGAGGTACCTGGCGCAAGGGTAGAGGTAGAGGTAGAGGTAGAGGTACAGGCGTAGGGGAAGAGGGGATGTTCGGACACTTTTTAATGCATGGAAAATGTAATGACATTGAAACGTTAAGAGGCTCAATTTAGCAGACAATCGCCGAAACAATATTTTCATAAATTAAAATTGGTTGAAATGGTAAAGAGAAATTTAAAACAGAAACCATACCTTTTTAACTTTTTTTATTTGAGTGATTAAATTATGTATAACATGTCATAAAAGGAATCCAATTGTTATTTCAATCTATTGGTTAACTCTATAAAGAAATAATTGTACCGTACGAAGAAATAATTGCGTAATTATGAAGAAATAATTGCGCATGAGGTACAGTAAATTCTCTCCAATGGTCCCTCAGCTTCGAAATGAAAATGGACAATTTAGGAAGAGGAGATACGATTATTCGAGCATCGTGGCTCGTTTTTATAGTAAACAATTGTAAAAACAAGCCACAAGATCTTTTATTACTCGTGTTTAATAATCGTAATAATCGAAATTAATAATCGTAATAAATATCGTATTTAATAATCATATCTCCTCTCCCAAATTGCCCATTTTTGTGCACAATCTGTGCGTCAATTAGGTAGAATTTACTACAGTTTCGACTAATAAATGTACAATCCTATATTCCACGGTCGGCTAATAGCAAACCCGGAATCAAGGACGCATTTCCCAGAATCCTCTTAACGAAGGAAGCGGAACCCTTCCGGAGGTGGAAATTTCCACGGTGGCCTGGATCCTCGGAGCGAGGGTGGTGCGAGAAGGGGCTGGGCGAAGGCGACGGAGACAGCAATCCGCGAAGGAGGACGCGAAAAGCGATGGGAAAACGTGGCGTCGTACGGGAGTACCGAGGATTGGTCGAAGAAGAGGGGCGAGCGAGATCGCGAGGGTGGGAGATGTGGAAAGAAGATAAAAGTAAGACTTACCCTTGCCAGAGTTCCGCTTCCTCGCCCGTGTTTCCATGACGTTGACCCGAGAGGTTCCTCCGTCGTCGACGAAGAGAACGACGCCCCGCGCCACGCCGCCCGGCGGCGTCGTCCCGCTGACGTTCGAACTCGCCGCCGACGCGCGAATACGTGCCTCGATCGCGTGTGTCGCAGCCTCATACCAGACCTCCCGCTCTGCGAACAGACATTTTTCTCCATTCAGGGAATGATTTGTATCGTAATCCCCTCTCCCCCCACGAGCATCGAACCTATCTTAATTGAATCTATAGTCCGGGCGCGCTCGACCGAGCTATGAATTTACGTGGAAAAGTATCACTCGTCGGAAACGGCTTCTTATCTTAGCTTGTAATGATGTTGATAACAGAGAAAATTTACTTTGGCGAGTTTCTCGAATTTCATTACCCGTAGAACTCCGTTTTTGCGAGCTCGACGGCAGGCTATAGAATCTGCGCAGGGTGGTGGGGCCAGTTACTGAGTGCTAGTAAATTACTTTGTGTTTTGTTTATATTCGAACGTAATTAACTTCTTTTTTTATTAAGCTGTGTAACACCCTACGGGTTTATTAACAATATATTTTGTAATATATTATTACAAAATTAATATTACGTGTACAATATATTGTACAATATTATTACATATTACTTTGGATATATGAAACTTGTCAAGTATTGTATCTAACGCTCAAGGATAACAATTAACTTCATGTTTGTCGAATAAGGTATATCACATTTTTGTATTTAAATTGAAATTGATTGTTTCTTTGTTAAAATAAAACATGCAAAAGACAAAAGTTCTTAAAATACGGAAATTGTTTGAATTTTTAGTACTGAATTAGCGAGACCTCCTGTCAAGAGCTTGCGAAAAAGCTTAACAAAATGGCGAACGAATGAAGATCAATGTTCGGTAAAATAAATCGTTGCAGTCCCTTTGAAAGGTGTAAGTTATTGTAATTTACTGTATATGTTTGATTTTCTTCATATTTTGTTTAAATACTTCTATGAATTACAAATATGATATAAATATCGAAGTATATATCCTTCTTTAAACAGTTAGTTGTCTTCGACAAGTATACTCGTCATGAAGAAATGGCCATAATCTATGTTACGACGAGTATACTCGTTACGAAGAAATAGCAAAAATTTATGTCACGACGAGTATACTCGTCACGAAGAAATAGCAAGAATTTATGTCACGATGAGTACGTTTGTCATGAAGGAATCACAAAAATTTATGTTACGACGAGTATACTCGCCATAAAGAAATAACAAGAATTTAGGTTACGAGTATACTCGTCACAAACAAGTAACCGATTAACAGTGCTGTTAGATTGCTTTCAACTTACCAAAAATCGCAAAAATGAAAACGAACGTCTAGTCAACTCTTGTTTGTTGCTCTCAAGATAGTGAATGTTTATATCGTATAAATAAAATATTGCATAAAATTCTCTGCATTTAGTGTTTCATATTCCGCCGATCGCTCTCGCCACACACGCATAAAATCCGCAGCCCGCTCGTTACACTGTCAGCCATATTGAATCTCCGTCTGTTCCGCCGATTCCCTCGACGCTAATGTATTAAACGTTTAAATATTTTAATGCGGCAAATGGACATTCTCGATAACGGAAACCGAACTGTATCAAGATGTTATTAGCTGCCGAGGGGGATTCGCGAGCGCTGAAAACGTGGAACGACGATGATGCTAATCTTTAAGTACCGTGCTTCTTCCCGGGCCAGCTCGGCTACGTTGGAATTGTCATGTTGCAGGCTGAAATCGCGCCCCCTGTCTGCGACAGAAGCGTTTCTCGTTTGAATGCTGCCGAAGGGGCCGGATATATTAATTGAATCTGTTAGTAAAACGGACCGAGTTCAAATTATTCCGCGGAAGTCGTTTGCCGCTGTTACCCGCGGAAAAAAGATCGCCTCGCCAGCGCGACGAAAGCCGCCCTGAGACCCCTAACGGTCATATGAGCGCTGGCTTTTAATACGGGAAAATTACGTTAACCGAGTCAAAAAAGGAACAGAACGACGGAGATTAGAGTCTTCTAAGGGTCGCGTAAAAATCGTGGAATTTCGCCGAGAGTCTGATAACTTTCAGGGCGACTCGAAGGGAGAATAACCAACGGAAATCGTCGACTCTTAAAGCGTCCGATAAAATGGGAAAATAGAATGCATCGAACGGACAAAATTCTTATCAATTATCACAACGTTAAATTAATTTCTCCGTCCGTGTTTCACTCGATTATTATGTCTGACCGCTTCGCCGGACACAGATGCAACTAATTTTACATAATTAAATTGTACTTAACATTACTCGTGTTATACGAATTCATTTGATAATTAACCAACCGGCACGGAAATAATCAACGATCTAATTGTACGAAATTCTTTTCTTTTCTTTTTTGCAATTATGTGGAGCGTATTTGTTAAACTCACTAATTATTTTAATTGTGCACACTCGTTACACGTCTACGATAAATTGTCTGAAAATTTTATGAAAAATTGAAATTGTAAGCATTAATTGCAAGATTCTGGAGCTACGTAGAGATTTCATTCGTTTTCGAATTATTTTATTCTGTTGAAAATAAAATAACGGTATTTTTGTATCGTTTACTTAATTTCTCTTCTCCGTTTTCCGTTTGACCTACTCATTTTTGTCACAAATGCATAAAATCCGCGCTCTAATGATAAGAGCACACGTTCCAACCGGCGTAAAATAACTTTTGTTCGTCCTCGCTGTATCCTTCGTTTTATTAGTTTATAAAAGTAACAATGCGATATTTGTTCTGATTTTTAACAAATATTATTGCAACGTTTGCTGCAAGTAACATATAAATTGAATAAATAACTCGTAAATGTATCTCTATACGATATAAATAATCGTAAATTAAAGAATTAGAGACCCATCATTTTGACAGGATCCGTAAATCTAATGTTAATCCTTTGCACTCGAAACTATTTAAACTGTAAATATAATCATTTTTCTCACTTATAGTATTTTTTATTTTATATGATAAAATGCATTTTATGCATATGAAATTGATTCTTGGAACTCACACAACAGTTATTGTTATTATATAATTATTATATAACTATTATATATTATATAATTTTTTTAATCTAAACTTTGTTAATATAAACATTATCTTTAAACGTGATGTAACAAATTTTAGTGGTGCCTCTGAGTCACCACTCGAGTGCAAAGGGTTAATCAAATACATTTACTAGCAGCGTCAAATTTTGTCACGAAGTATTATTTCCGTTCCGTTGCCTACGTGACGGAAGAGAGACCATTCTGGCCGAACATGATAATGTGATTATCAGACAGTGGCTTGTTATACTATCGCAGCGTGTTTAGGGCAACCTGATGTGCAACTAGACGGAACAGTTGACGCAGAAAGTTGGCCAGATTTGTGCAGGCGGAGATTTTGTTCGATGGCAGCGTCGCAGAAAATGTATTAAGGTGAACGACTGTTTCCTGGAAACTGCGCCACTCCAGGATCTCGTCGTTACGGTTTGCTTATAAACACATTGCCGGCTAGTAGCCACTAATGGGTAAGTTTCAACTGCGCCCTACCTACCAAACTACCATATCCTGTCGCGATATTGGCCAACCCCGTATCTCCATGAAAGCAAGATCCGATACACGTCGTGCTACAGAGTTACAATCTGTGCACCCCTTCGGAGACATGTTTCTACTCCGGAACTACATTAAGGAAAGCACCTGCCGTGTAAATGGCGCTACAGTACTATCAACGGAGTGTTCGCGTGTCTACAGAGTGGCCCGAAAGTAACGATAATATTTTCTACTAAATCTTGAAGTTATATCGAAGTTATATATATTACTATCGAGCCCACAAAATCTTGAATCTCTCAGGGTGTCCCAAAAATGTCTCGTAATCCGGATATGGGAGGTTCCTGAGGTCATTTGAAGCAACTTTTTCCTTTGCGAAAATTTTCTCCGAACCTTCGTTTACGAGTTATTAACAAAAAACACTGACCAGTAAGAGGCGAGCTCGGCCGGCGCGCGGTGGCCCAGCCAAAGAGGGCACGGAGCCTAGTTCCGCTCAATGGCTCGGCCGCCTCGCGTCAAATGATTTCGCCTCTGATTGGTCATTGTTTTTCGTTAATAACTCGTAAACGAAGCCGCGGATTGCATCTTCGCTAAGGAAAAAGTTGCTTCAAATAACTTCAGGAATTCTCTACTTTCGGATTGCGAGACATTTTTGGGACACCCTGTATTTGCTATTCGTTTCAACTGCACTTTGCACTTTCTTCTGTTCTCCAACATCACAGCCTGGCGAAAGAACGGTTCAACAAAATGAATTGAATATATTATTGATATATAATTGAATATTTGAATCCGCAAATATTTGACAGTATTAACGAGTTAGAATTGACGTGCGCTACATATTAAAAACACGAAATCTCGTTTTTTTACGTGACAAAGATCAATGTTCGAAAGTTTAACGTTGTCAATAAATATAACGGGATAAATCGAAATTTTCTTCTTTATTAACATGTGTGCTATCAACATTACAAATCGATAACGATTCCGTATTTTCTGCAAAGAGAATTAAATTAATTTTACGAAGGCAGTTAATTACAGTCACATAAACCCTACCGTTAATATTCAGAAAATTTGCGATTCTACTTTGTTCGACATTTTCCATATTTCGTGCAACGGACGTGGCGCATTTAATAAAATATTGTATGCCATGCTTCTACTAAGTTTGTTTTTGTTTTTGAAAACGATGAATCGACGAGAGAAACTGCAGATATGTAAATTACTCTCTTCGTGCACAAAGGAGAGAGAGAATACGTGTAGTTTCATTTTTACTAGGAAACATTTAAATCACGCAACACGGTGCACGGAAGAGTTATGAAACAATACTGAAGTTATTCTTTTGTTGTGCTCAGCATTGCAGAATATATTGCAATGCCCGAAACGCGTGTATAAATTTTTATTCAGGAATATGCATCACTTTTGTCCGCATGAAGCAACAACTTTTATCAAGATCAGTGAAACGAAATGAATCCTCTTTTGATAATCACTTCGGAATCAATGCAAAACTGTATGAAAAGTTTGTACTGTTGCACTGAGCAACAAGGTTCAAATGGATATTTTATAAGGAATATAGACAAAAGGCATTATTAAAAAATATTGGATATAAAACATAAAGTGCAATACTTTGACCATTATTTCTGCAGAGTGTAAATGGTACGGTATAAATTACTTCAAATATTATTTATTTTGTATTATATACATAATATAAATATATTCTGTATACCATTGTATTATATATATGTTACCGCGAATGACCGAAATTGGAGAATGTCGACTTTCACCGGTGAATGTCAACAGATACCAAATACGTCGGTGAAAAATCCAATATTTCATTACATTGTTGTACATTCGGACCCTCTCCGGTGTGTGTCGACAATCACAGATATGTTCTGGTAGAGGTCCAAAACCTGTGTTGAAGACACCTGTGTGAAGTGTTCCACAAATAAATGCAATTGTAAAAGCAAGAGACTCTTGTGCAATTCAAAGTGTCATAATAGTTTAAGTTGTTGCAATAAATAAGATTTGAATCACATAAGTAAGTAATTTTTTTATTACTATTATTTTCTTTTCTCATGTAGAATGTACCGTGTATTTTAAATTCTTGGTCATTCCTTTCAGAAAGAGAGGCGAAAAAGTTACGTCACCCTTGTGGCGTTTTATAGCAACTGAATTACGGAGAAGAAAATATAAATCTCCAACATGTTCAACATTCACCATTAGTGCATGGTGAATGTCAACATTTACCGGTGTAAGTCAGAAATAAGGGTATTTAGCAAATATGTCGGACATACACCAAGCGACTATGTGAATGTTGACATTCACCGGTGAAAGTCGACATTCTCCAGATTTCGGTGTTTCACTGTAACATATATAGTACAAAATAAATAATACTTGAAATATATAATTAAAATGTATAGTATAATATATAATAAAATATTATATATATTACAATATTATAATATTATACTATATAATATATATAATAAAATATACACTATAATATATATTTCTTATAGTATAAACAGAATTAGTAACAAATGATAAATAAACGAAATTGATAACAACTGATCGCCAATATTTATGCAGCATAATTTATTATTCCATTCTTACATAGCAGTGAATCGTGTAAAAAGAAACAATCGCTGCTGTATATTGTAACATAATTGCATTGGAACCTCACTAGTTGCAGTTTCGATACCGGCACGTGATTCGCCTCGGTTGAATGTGATCAAAATACGTCGGTGGCTGTTGTGTAATTACGGGAAACACGTGGCACAAGGTACTACGTTGTCTAACATAGTAGCATCGATAGTATATAGTGGAGATGAGTGATTCCGTATAGTTGAATGATCGCCTCGATAATTCCAGGAACTTGGTCACTTGCAGATTTCATGTGCTTTCGTGCAACTATCGGGGCTCTACCGCGCAATAGATGAAATTCTATTGAAACAGGAATGCCAATAATGTTCAATTTATAGAATGATTCGTTTACTTTCCAGACGACACGAAAATAAACGAATATTTATTTGCTGTAGCTCGTACATTATTGTTAGACTGCGGATCTTCACGCGAAATAAAAATTGTTCGTATTAATTGCAAGAGAGTCGAAATCGAATGATTATATTTTTTCTAAATTAAACCTACCAAGCCGGTCAGGATGACCGGTTTTACATTTTGTATTTTAAAATTCCTGAAGTTATAGAGACTTTTTCATAAGAAATTATTAAATGAATTTCACAGTCCGAGTATTCGTTGTAATAAAAATTATGGGAAGTCTAAATAGATTCGGTTTTATCGTTCTTACAGAGAAATTCGTCGCTTTTAGTGCTCGGTAGGTATAGTGTTAAAAAATCTAATAAGCTAAAACTATAATACATCGACATTCATAAATACTTTTAATTTGTCTGCTGATTTAAATTCGTTGCTGGGCTAGTAATAACTCAGTTTTCACATACAGATGTACCAAGGAAAATGGCTATTTCAAAATGACCGTACAAAATTCTCGAGATTTTAACAAAACAAATCATCATTCGAAATTCTGAATCAACGGCGGCAACATGGAATGCCTCAGGGCCTTTCCTTCGCGTGATTGGACTGCTACAGCTCGCAAATAGTAGATTTCATTTCCGAACTCCCTGCAGTAGTATCACAGCTGATTCTACGCAATTTGGATCCTGAACCTCTTCTCGGCGCCGCTCAAGTGTCGCAGGAATGGTCGAATGTCTGTAGGTCGGATCCGAACCTGGGACGAACCGCAATGCGTTACAAAGAACGCGCGGAGAGGAAAATGAAAGAACGTTTCCTTGGTGAAGGTATTGAGGAGCTGAGAGTGACGGTTCGAAGGAATCTACCTAATCCCGCGCTGGTGCAAAGAATTGTGGCTCACGCTTGGATCAAAGCCGAGGAGGTATTTCGACGAATACCGCGAGGTTTTTCAAACCATGCTGACAATAGGAATGGGGTGAAGACTGTTGCAATAAGACGTGGCAGATGTATTAGAATGGCGTACAATAGAATATTCTATTTTGACAAGCTTGCGGTAGCAAGCTTATTATTTAGTTCCAATAAGTAGACTGCGAATCTTTATGGAAACTTTCGTGAATTTTTGTACAAAAATGGTAAAAGAAAGGCGAAATTTCTTACGTCAACTATAAAATGCTTTCTGGTCAACGTGCGACAATATTACAAAGATATTATGAATTAATCTTTGAATTGCTACAGAAAGATAATGAATCAATTTTTGTTATGCACGATTATGTGAATTTTAATGGGTAAAAATCAGTTCAATAGTAGTAAAAACGCAGATTTTGCTGTTCCGTAACGTGGAGCAAAGAGAACTTTTCACCAATTTTATTTTGATTTGCTCGAGGCAACTTTTTCTATCATCTCCAATTTATTGTCTAAAAGGAAGAATATTTCAAGCTTATTGTGTAGAATATAGTACAAAATCAGGACACGCGTTCAAAAATACCAATTTTACCCTTTATAAAATAATGTTACTGAAAATTTTAATTTGTCGAGCTTGCAGCGGACAAGTATTCGTATTATTTTTAATATTTCTGTTACAGAAGTTTTGCATAAAATGCAAAAGCTTCAATCTGTAATACGCCACGATGCATTTATTTTACATTGACGATCTTTCTAACTAAGAACGGCTTTTCAAGCTTGACGAAATAATTCCGTGTCAGTTCTATATATCCCCACATGTTTGACATGGAACTGTCGAAATTATTTCTACAATTATACGCCCGGAAATAATAAGGAATTTGTATAGCTACGTATCACGGTCCCAGCTCGCATGCACTCGTGATATTGAGAGCTCCGAAGCCACATTCGTAGAACACAACTTACGGAGAGGAGTTTCACCTCCGGTTAAGTTCTATGTGGTCGGGTCGCAGTGGAAACTGCTGAGCTCCGCGCAGGTGCGAAAAGTTGCTCTACATATGAGGTACTAAGCCAAGGCAGTGTTTCCGACAATTCCTCGAAATCTGCCAAAACGGATTTAGGATAACATAAGCTCCTTAGTAGTAATACGTAGAAAATGCATCAGAATGTTGTACCACTCTTCGGAGAAAATATTTCAGCAGAATGCTTAAACGCGATTGTTGAAATAAATTATTACAGTCTTCGTTGAAAACGAAGATTATTTTTAACTTTAACATGGAAATAATTGCTGTCACTGTGAAAGTTTCTAACGTTGATCGACGCGAATAAGAAAAGAGTGGAAAATTGATTGAAGAATAAATCAAACGGTACAAAATATTGGATGTTCTTCTGTTTACACGTCAGAAACTATATCACATAATTTCTTTATTCCGTATCTTATAAAAATATATATAATTTTATATTAATATTGTCTTTATATATATAGTGTTATTAAACAGTATATTACTATAATAATTATAATAATATTGTGTATATGTTCCGGCCGAATCGCGGACCGCGGGTCAACGCACGTTCGACATTCGATGGACGCCGTCTCGCCGTTTTTGTCGAATAAATGGCGAGGCGGCAAGACAATAACACGATCGACGTGCGTTGGCCCGACCGTCAAACGCTCGCCTCGGCCGAAATGTATACGCGGTGTTTTTGCCTTAGGAGGCAATGACCGGCCTTCGACGCCTGACGATGCTTCTCCTTGAACATCGGCCAGGTGTCTGTATATACTGCCGCAAATTTGATAACGGGGGATTTTTGTCGACAACATTATCGCTTATAGACCAGTATTATTCTGCGCCCTTGCGCCCATACGAAGCCGTGCTTCCATTTTATAGTCTAAGTGAAGCTGTGCTTCACTTCGTAACAAATTCGTAGCCGTGCTACACTTTATACGTCGAACGGAGCCGTGCTCCAAGAATTGTAAATGAGGACTGTGGAGTCCAACAAATAAATCGTGTCGTCTCCTCACGACTTCCGGTGGTTATTTTGTGCCGTGGGCAACAATATATATATACAAACAAAGTTAGTATAAAATTTAATATATACCTTTATAATTATTATAATAATATACTGTAATATAATATATTATACTTATATGTATATATATACTATATTATAATAATATAATAAGTTATTAGACACTGTATAATTATAGTAATTATAAAGCCAGACGTCCGTTCTATCGAATAGAATACTTTTTACCAATAGTGACAGTAACCCTACAACAATTGCATTCTCATTTCACAGTATGCCTGAATGCAAGTTTCTTCTAAATTAAGTACAATTTGATAGAATTATGTGGAAAGTGTTTGTCCAGTCGAACTCGCTCCTGATTGGTCGAATCACTGTTCCGGAACGGTTGCCGAAGCGTGAAGCGTGACCAGGGATATATATATATACCCCAAATTTTGGCAAATGGCTCATTCGTCGCCTTGTATCTGCATCAGCAATATGGAGTACTTCAGGAAATTCCTTAATGTAATGGGATGGCTCGACCCTACCAAGGTGGATTTTATTTCCGAACTTCCGCCGGAGGTGTCGCAGTTGATCCTACGCATGTTGGATCCTCGATCTCTGCTTTGCTCTGCTCGAGTGTCAGGTAAGTGGTTGAATGTCTGCGAGGATGATCCTATACTCAGACGAACCGCGAGACACTACAAGCAGCGCATAGTGCAGAGAAAGAGAGAACGTTTTGCTGCGGCTGCTGTTAAAGAACCGAGGGCGACGGTACAGAGAGCAGTTCCATTTCCTGCTCAGGTGAGAATGGTCGCACCTCATGTACAAGCTCGGCCAGCTTTGACAAATTCGACGTGTGCTCGAATGCGTTGCAGATCTATTAGATTGTAGTGTTTTTTGTATTAATAAATTGTTTGACCTGACATTTGCTCCTTTCAGCAAATAAATACTATTATTATTATTATTTAGTTAAGTAAGTGTACATAACTTTTAATTTTCTGATGTATCTTGACCAGTTTCTTTAATAGAAGCAATATTTTTTTAGGTTTATCATAGGACTATTAATAATAAATTGTATCTTGTATAGTTGTATTTTGACCAGCTGCTTCTATAGTAACAATTTTTTTCTAATTAGTTCTAATATGACGTAACTAAGATTAACTTAACATCATATTTGACGATCTCTGCAGCCAATGCGAGTAAAGAACAACTATAGCAGATCTCTACACCGACAGAATGAAAGTTCACTTATCCGCATTTCATACGTATATACAGAGTGTTTAAAACGTTTTAAAGACGTCTGGTGTAGAACATTCGCGACAATCAGAACAATCAGAACTTTCAGAAGAGTTCTCCAAACATTAACGGCAGTCACTGTATCGCCATTAACGTTCGTACAACTATTAAAACACAATAACTTTTTTAGAACTGGACCAATCGACTCGAATTTTATTAAAATGATTTTGCTATTGCTTGAAATGACAAAACTCGATTTACTCGGAAACTACGTGCCGTACAAAAAGTAGCTATTTTATATTTTGTTTCATGTTTTTCACAAAGAATCACCTGGCGCCCGGTTGTGCGCATCTTTCAGGGAGTTTACATTTTATGTCATGTGAAAGTACGAAGGGCCCTCTTTCAATCCATCCCGAGGTGAATTTTTGGCGGAAGAAGGACGAAGGAATAAATTCTGGTACGTTCAAATTCATTTAAATGCAGGAGGATCAACTGCATGAAAGTCCAATTTATGAAGTGCAATTGCTGCTACTGGGCTACGAGGAGCGAATAGAGGAACTTTTGAAGATTTGAATTCTCTTAATCCGTGGATCCGCGTGCAGCTGTAACGGCAACACGAGTCCTATCCGCTCATTACGTCGACTCGTTGCGATTAATCCACCGAAAAACAAGGCAGCGCAATTTGTATCTCTCCGTATATCTCGTATTTATACGGGAACGTGTAACCAGCATGCATTCC
Source organism: Megalopta genalis (assembly GCF_051020955.1). NCBI lineage: Eukaryota > Metazoa > Arthropoda > Insecta > Hymenoptera > Halictidae > Megalopta > Megalopta genalis. The sequence continues at coordinate 74,036 of NW_027476622.1, forward strand.
GGCGGACAGGCGATGTACGCTGTGTTTCGCGTTACACAAGGTGTTTATACATGTACGATTTAGATGTGTCTCAGGAGAAAAAAAAAGTAGGAGTACGCTTCTCGCACGCATACAATGTTTGCAGACTTTTATGCGAAATAAATATCTTTTAGAAAACACGTCTTACAGTAAAGTATCTTCGCCGATAACTTTAGTTAATTACAAACGACGCGCGAATCTTTTTAAACTACCCTTTTATCGTTCTCAATCATAAAAATATCGTGAAACTATCAATCTGAATTCGAAACGGTCGTCAAACGTCTAACAAGTTCGCGCGAAATGATTATTAGATTTACCGGAAAGTTCTGTCCGTTTTTGAATTGAAATATAACACAATTTTCATACATTTAATACTATTTATTGTAGAATATACTTTCCATCGTTACTTATGACTTCATGCCAGCGCGATGGCAACTTCTAAATGCCATTTTTAAAAAATGATTTATTTCTAGAAGCAAAAAACTCAACTAGTGCTTGGTTGACATCAGCTTCAATTTTGAATTTTTTTTCTTGTAAAAATGTTTTGCAAAGAGAGAAACAAGTGATAATCGGAGGGTGCTAGGTCTGGAGAGTATGGTAGATGTGACAGAATTTGCCAGCCTAGCTCTGCGATTTTCTAACGAGTCGCCAAAGCAGCATGTGGTCTGGCAATATCATCGGTAGCCATGTTTTCACGATCGCGTCTCACTTAATAATGACATGAGACATCTTCTTTCATTTTATTTAGGAGAGTACATGTGTGTAAATGCAATGGTAATGAGAGATAGTCATATATCAACATGTGCATATGGATTGAAACTTGAAGTGACACTATCGGACAGAACATTCCGGTAGACCTAATAAAACGGAACGTGGTCCGTTGCTGCTGCAAACGAAGACGCAACATCGAGTGATCGAAGCCGATTATAAAAACGAGCGTACACGGCGCGATCCATAGAATATTTTAGCCGACGGTTTACCGTCCGAACGATTTTTTCGCCGTGTCGTTAACCTGAACACTGTGAATGGTTGATGCTTGGACGACGAGAGCTATGGATTTATGGCCGCTTGGTAGTCGGTGACGCACGTGTGCACGGTCCGGCGCCGGAATTTATTATGACGTCGTTTACTGCGTCTCTCGATCTCCTCTAATCTTTCTCTTGCGGCCTGAATCAACTGGTCGTGTCGTTTCCTCCATTTGGTTACCAAGGTTACATAGGTTGTGCCTGAAGTGGAGCTAACTGCTGATGGTACGTTAGCCGTTCGTCCAAACGTCAGTTCGAAAGTTGTCCGTCCGGTAGATTCGTGGACACTAGCGTTGTAGGCGAGTGTGATGGGCTTTACAACTTCGTCCCATTCGAGTTCTGTGTGCTCCGCTGTGGCTGTTTTTAGGAGATCTTGAATCACTGCATGAGCTCGTTCAAGCGATCCGTTGCTCTGTGGGTGCCAAGAGGTTGTCTGGATATGTTGTATCCCGAGATTCTCCTAAAACTCTTGCATTACCTGGCCGATAAAGTTTGCACCTTGATCGGTGAGTACAGCTTTTGGTGTTGAAAATGTGTATACATAGTTTTCGAGTAACCCGTTGACCACGTCTTCTGCTCTGGTCGCAGTGAGGGGAACGAGTATGAGGTATTTCGTGAGCTGATCCTGGATGCTGAGGATATGTCGGTTGTTTCTCCGTGTGACTGGCAGTGATCCGAATATATCCATAGCGATTTTGTCATTAGGTTGTAGTGGTGTATCTGTAATAATGTCGGGGTGTGCGAATGGCGTACGTTGTGTTTTGTTGCGTTGACACACGTCGCAGGTCGTAATGTATCGCCTTACGTCCTCGTCCATTCCTCTCCAATCGTAGTTCATTTTGATTCTTCGAAGTGTCCTTGTGTCCCAAAAGTGTCCACTTGTCGGCGTACCATGATTTTCTGAGATGATCAGTTGCTTTTCTTCTGATGTGAGCCTTGTGTTTCGCTTGGTTGGGACAGCGGTTTTCTTCTTTTCTTCAGCCGTGAATTGCAGCATCGCAAACAGGCGGTCTTGCTCTCGCGGCGTGATAGATTTTGTTTCTCCGCTGTTTCCAAAATGAGGCTTCGTGAAGGTAATTAATCCACGCTTCCTCGTTGAACGTTTCTCGTGGGGTGAGAATCACGTCTTGCTTGCCAGTGGCCACGTAGCTGGCCATTGAAGGCGTCTCGACTGCCTCCCAAGCGACCATGGGGTTGAACTCTGTCGTTGTATGAGTTCGTCCAGTTCTTCTTCATTGGTCATGTTCACCCTGGACAGGGCGTCGGCGGCTTGGTTTTCTTTGCCCTTTTTGTAGTCGATCTCGTAATCGTAGCTCTCGAGCAGCAGTGTTAGTGCACAGCACTAATGTCTTTATGACACGGACGTGCATAACCGGCTGTTTTTCGAGCCCAGGTTTTTTGGGAAATCGTTTCTCTCGGTCTCGATGGCCGGGACTAGTTATAGAGAAGGAAAGGTTCCGAAGGGTCAGCCTGACATTGTTTTATGACGGTCATGCCTGGAGGAACTTTCCTGTCTTTGCCGGGGCCTTGCGGCCGTCTGCTTTGAAACGGACCAGCTGATTGGCTATTGCCAAAATCGGGCAGGACCAATCGGCGAATAGTGTAGGTGCGTTGGAGGGATGGTAGTCTGCTACGAGCGAGGGTATTCTCTGATAGAGCTTCAGAGTTGTAATAGAAGTCGTAGCATCAAGACATCCTGACCAAGGGTGTACTGTAGTCAGGGGCTCAATACAAAATAGCAGGCAGAATCCGGTTCTTTATTTTATACAGTCCACAATTATAGCGTCATAATTCGTCGCTATTATTGACGACGCTGTGACGTCCCAACATTTTGGTCCTTCGTGCCGGATACTTGCGGATCGAAACTTTAGTCCTTGGGTTTTCTCAAGCTGGTATTCGGCCTCTGTTTTCAACTGGTGATCTTTAGAGGAAGATTTCATCAAGCACGTTACAACCTACGCCTCTTGGATATTTTGGAGACCACGAAGCTGCCGTTCAGACACGGACATCCTCGTTGACGGAACAGTGGGACTCTCCGAAGGATACAACTCTCGCATGGTCAAGAAGTCTACGATTAGTCAACTACGCTAACAAGGCTCGTTTCTAGGAAATCTCAAATCATCGTTGAGATTTCATCAAGAACCTCACAACCTACGCCTCTTGGATATTTTGGAGGCCACGAAGCTGCCGTTCAGACACGGACATCCTCGTTGACGGAACAGCAACACCAAGGCTCCTTTCTACGAAATCTGAAATCATCGTTGAGTGAGTAAACGAATCATCTTCCACTCCCAATTTCCTTCCTGTCGTATTCTACTTCCATTAAAATGGCATCTGAAAGTAGTAAATCACAAGTTTTGAAAAACTTGAAAAGGAAGCGTGCTACCATTAAGTCGCAAGTAACGCGTTTAGGAGCGCGCGTTGAAACTACGGAAGGTTCAACGCTCAACTCCCTCGAAACCCTCACCACTAGATTAGATCAGCTTCTTAGTGCGTATGAGGACACACAATTTGAGATAGAAGGCGAAGATGTTTCCTCAGATCATGACGCGGAGAGAGACACCTTTGAGAAGCATCACGCTACCATCATGAATTCAATAAATTTACGCAAAAATTCATTGAGAAACACGCATAGACCCAATCTCGCAATTAGGAATTCAACAGAATCTCCAAATACTATTAAGGTGACACAAGCTAGCTCTTTACTGCCACAAATTCAAATTAGGCCATTCGACGGCAACCCATTAGAATGGAACAGCTTTTGCGATACATTTGATTCGCTGGTCCACCAGAACGAAGATCTACCGGCCGTACAGAAATTCCACTTACTTAAAAACGCCTTACGTGGAGAAATAGCGTCGGTGATCACCCCGTTGACTGCATCAGAGGAGAATTATATAGTTGCTTGAGAATTATTACAAAAACGTTGCAACAAACGTCGGCAAATTGTGTATGCACATTTAAAGTCTTTGTTGGAATTACAAGACGTTAAGGTAGATTCCCCGGACAGATTGCGCGTGTTAGCCGAGCAAGCTGAAGTGCACGTAAACGCTCTGAAGGCTCTGTAACAAACCTGTGCAACATTGGAGCACATTTTTAGTTTATCTAATCAGTAACAAGTTAGATAGGAATACCCGCAGAGCTTGGGATCGCACGTTAGAAAATCACGAGTTGCCGCAATTTGGACAGCTAGTCGAATTTATAAATAAACATGCGCGCGGAGACGAACGGAACAATAGCTTTGCTCGCCCGAATCAGCAAACCCAAATAGTAACGCGTTCACGCGAAAAACAACGCCATTTAGGGCAAACTTTCGTAACCACCAATTCGCGAATTGCGTGCAAAATTTGCAAAGGAGAACATTTTGTTTCAAGCTGTCCGAAACTTTTAGAAGTAACCCCTGGAGATTGCTTAGGCATCATCAAAAGGGGAAAATTATGCATCAATTGCTTGCGGAGCGGTCACACAGTCGCCTATTGTAGATACACTAACTGCAAAAAGTGTGGTAAAAAACATCATACTCTTCTACATATTGCGGAAAGGGAAACTAATAGTCAATCAGAGATTGAGAGACCCTCCTCCCCATCACCCACGCCACAAACTTCGAGATCCTTTGCCGTTAATAGTTGCAACGAAGTATTATTAGGGACAGCGACCGTTACCTTTGTAGCTCGCGATAAGAGTGAACACGATTGTCGTGTGCTGTTAGATAGCGGTTCACAAACAAATTTCATAACCGAAAGAATGGCCGATAAGCTACAATTGAGAAAACGGGAAATAGATTCTTCGGTAGGTGGAATTGCCAATGTCGAGACCCGCGTCAAATATCTGGTCAATGCCATAATTAAATCACGCACCACCCAATTTAATGATACGGTAACTTTAGTGACGCTTCCTTCCATCACTGGAATGCTACCTTCGCGCCAGGTAAAACGTACCGAAATTGATATTCCGACCGAAATAACGTTAGCTGATCCTGAGTTCAATATTCCGGGCCCAATAGATGCAATTCTCGGGAATCAACTGTTTTTCACACTTTTATGTTTGGACGAATCAAACTTTGTGCACAAAATATTATCATTCAAGAAACATTAGTAGGTTGGATAGTCACGGGAGCTACAACCAAACAAGAACAAGTAGCAAAGGGAAAACCCTCAAGATCACTGCACGCATCCTCCTTAGACAATGCGCTAACAAAGTTTTGGGAGATAGAAGAAATAGCAGAGCGCAAAAATTTATCTAGCGAAGAACAGGCATGTGAAAATCACTTCGTTGAAAATACAGTTCGCGATGTACATGGACGCTATATCGTGCGCTTGCCATTTAACGATAGGAAAAATTTCATAGGCGAATCTCGAGGTCTTGCTCTCAAGAGATTTTATTCACTCGAACGCAAATTCTGCAAAGACCCTGATCTTCTTATACATTATAAACAATTCCTGTCAGAATATCTAGCATTAGGCCACATGACAGAAGTCAGTGATGCACGAGATGGCAAGGAGTTTTACTTACCGCACCACGCGGTAATAAAGGAGTGCAGCTTCACTACTAAGGTCAGGGTAGTTTTCGATGCCTCGGCTAAATCCTCATCGGGCGTATCCTTAAATGACGCACTTTTGGTCGGTCCCACCATTCAAGATAACTTATGGGCAATTTTACTACGATTTCGCTTTCACATGTTCGTCCTGACAGCAGACATAGAAAAAATGTTTAGGCAGATTAAAATGCATCCCGATGATGCGAAATTTCAAAAAATATTATGGCGCGATTCGAAGGAAGAGTCAATCAAAACGTTCCAATTAAATACGGTCACGTATGGAACCGCTTCGGCTCCTTTTTTAGCGGTACGATGTCTACAGCAACTAGCCGAAGATGAACAGATCAGATTTCCGAATGCGTCGCGAACCTTTAAAGAAGATTTCTATGTCGATGATTCGCTCACCGGCGCATCTACCTTCAATGAAGCAATCAACTTACGCAATGAGTTGATTGATTTAGCTAGAAATGGGGGCTTCCATCTACGTCAATGGGCCTCAAATAACCATAAGTTGATTAGCGATTTAAAGGACCATGACGATCGACAAGCGATATGCTTAGATCTCAGTCAGACAAAGAAAACTCTGGGAGTTTTTTGGAATCCATCCAGTGATTCCGTAACTTACGCGGTAAACTCCTTTAGCGAAACTAGACTCACTAAGCGACTAGTTTTATCTCAAATAGCGCAATTATTCGACCCCCTTGGACTTCTCGTGATTATACGGGCAAAAATAATTATGCAAGACATTTGGAAGTCGAAAGTCACTTGGGATCAACCAATTCCGCAGGATATAGCCGAGGTGTGGTTAGAAACCAGAAATGAACTGGCTCAATTAGACAATTTTTCGTGCCCTCGGAGGGTAATGTTAGAAACCTCACGAGAAATACAACTCCACGGCTACTGCGATGCTAGTGAAAGGGCCTACGGCGCTTGCATATACATTCGTACCCTAGACCACTCAGGTAGGGTACGGGTCTCTCTATTATGCGCAAAATCCAAAAAAAGTAGCCCCTCTTAAAATCCTATCATTACCGCGGTTAGAGCTTTGCGCGGCTAGGTTATTAACGTGATTGTATAAGGAGGTAGCGAAGGCGTTGACCAATATAACTTTTGACGCGATTAGGTTTTGGTCAGATTCAACTATTGTGTTGCAGTGGATTAGGACAGCTCCACATTTGCTGAAAACCTTTGTAGCCAATAGAGTCAGCGAAATTCAAACAGACTCGGACCCACGTAACTGGATGCACGTATCAGGACGTGATAATCCAGCAGATTATATTTCTCGCGGACAATTGGCATCCACATTTATGAATAATAAGGTATGGCTAAACGGTCCTGCGTGGCTCTCCCTAGACGAATGCTTTTGGCCACAATTGGACATTCCGCAAAGAGAAATTTTCAAGCGGAAAACCACAATAACGTTCCTTGCACGAGAAGGGACGAATGACCTGTTAACGCGATACTCTTCCATTGCGCGACTTAATAGAATTGTAGCTTACACACTACGATTCATTCACAATTGTAGATCGAAAAACAGACTTACGGGAAATTTATCAACTACAGAAATTCGCAAGGCGCATTTAGTTATCATTAAACAAGCCCAGTTAGAGGCATTTCCGATAGAAATAAACTGTTTGGAACGAAAAACAGCTATGCCCAAAGGGAGCAGAATATTAAATTTAAATCCATTCCTCGATCAGGATAAGCTTCTACGAGTAGGAGGTCGGCTAAGACGTGCCCCATTAAGTTACTGTCAAAAACAGCCATTGTTATTACCCCATAGGCACCATATTACAAATTTGATAATTGAAAGCGAGCACCTACGTCACTGGCACGCAGGCACACAGGCAACTCTTAATGCGGTCCGACAAATTTATTGGCCAATAGATGGAATGAGAGCCACAAAGATCGTCATACACAAATGTATAAGGTGTTTTAGAGTAAAACCAAAGGTCCCAGCATATATAATGGGCGACTTACCCAAGAATAGAGTCACCAGGGCACGACCGTTTCAAAACGTAGGCGTGGATTATTGTGGTTCATTTTTTATAAAGGAAAAAAAGGTTCGTAATCGTTGCAAAATCAAGACGTACGTAGCGATTTTTGTATGCTTCGTGACCAAGGCCGTTCATCTAGAACTTACATAGGACCTTACCACTGAATCTTGCTTAGGAGCATTCAAGCGATTCTTTGCCAGAAGAGGAAAGGCCACGAACATTTACTCCGACAACGGCACTAATTTCGTCGGCGCCAAAAACGAAATCACAGAAGTTCAAAGATTTCTCAGCTCCAACGAGCACAATAGTAAAATTAATCGTTTTTTATCGGACCAGGGAATTAATTGGCACTTCTCTCCGCCTCGGTCTCCACACTTTGGTGGATTATGGGAGGCCGCCGTAAAGTCTTTTAAAGGACATTTGTACAAAACTATAGGAAACGAGCTGTTCACATTCGAGCAACTGAACACCTATATTATCGAAGTAGAAGCCATATTGAATTCCCGTCCCCTAACTCCCCTCTCCTCAGATCCGAACGATCTTACTGCTTTATCACCCAGTCACTTCCTAATAGGTGATTCGTTAATGCAACTCCCTGAGTACGATTTGCGAGACACACCCGTTAACAAACTTTCGTCATGGCAACACATCCAGCGAGTGAAACAACACTTCTGGAATCGGTGGAGTAATGAATATTTACAGACGCTGCACACCAGAAACAAATGGCATATCCCGAATGACACCCAGCACAAGAAGGGTACATTGGTGATCATCCGGGAAGACAACACACCTCCGTTAACCTGGAAACTAGGACGGATCATTGACATTTGTCCAGGCGGGGACAAAATAGTGAGAGTCGCGACAGTCAAGACGGCCCAGGGGACCTACCAGCGGGCCATTAAAAAATTGTCCCCACTTCCCATTGATGACCCGGAATAAGATAATACACCCAAACACCGTTAGAACTTGTAATCACTCAGAAATTTGTGAATACTTATTCCCATTATGTATACATGCGTATTAGTGTAACTACAGTTAAGTTAGGACAGTAGTATTGTCAATCATTCGTTACAACGACAAACTAGACCAGCCCTCTTAAAATGTAAATTGAGCGGTGCACTATCAATTTAGTAATTTAGAACGTAACCGTTCAAGGTGGTCGGTATGTTAGCGCACAGCACTAATGTCTTTATGACACGGACGTGCATAACCGGCTGTTTTTCGAGCCCAGGTTTTTTGGGAAATCGTTTCTCTCGGTCTCGATGGCCGGGACTAGTTATAGAGAAGGAAAGGTTCCGAAGGGTCAGCCTGACATTGTTTTATGACGGTCATGCCTGGAGGAACTTTCCTGTCTTTGCCGGGGCCTTGCGGCCGTCTGCTTTGGAACGGACCAGCTGATTGGCTATTGCCAAAATCGGGCAGGACCAATCGGCGAATAGTGTAGGTGCGTTGGAGGGATGGTAGTCTGCTACGAGCGAGGGTATTCTCTGATAGAGCTTCAGAGTTGTAATAGAAGTCGTAGCATCAAGACATCCTGACCAAGCGTGTACTGTAGTCAGGGGCTCAATACAAAATAGCAGGCAGAATCCGGTTCTTTATTTTATACAGTCCACAAATATAGCGTCATAATTCGTCGCTATTATTGACGACGCTGTGACGCCCCAACAAGCAGTCTCCATCTCAGCAATCTTGATGATGGGTCCTTGACGCTCATCAGCCAGACCAGTGCCTTGTGGTCGGTTTGAATTTTAAATTTTCTCCCTAGCAGGTACTGTCTGAGGCGACGTATCACCCATACGACGGCGAGCATTTCCTTTTCTGTTGTCGAGTAGTTAATCTCGGCAGGGTTCAGCGTTCTCGAGACCTAGCAGCACGGGTGTCCTTCCTGTGAGAGGACTGCTCCGATACCATAGTTGGATGCATCGGTTGTCAAAGTGAACTGCTCCGAGGAATTCGGGTATCGTAATACCGGGCTCTTCGTGAGGTGTTGCTTTAGTGTGTCGAATGCGTGTTGGCATTCTTCTGTCCATTCCCACTGTTTGTCCTGCTTCGTCAGATCTATGAGTGGTTTGGCTATTTTGGAGAAATCTTTAATAAACTTACGATAATATCCAGCTAAACCGAGGAAACCCTTTACTTCCGTTGGTGTACTGGGCTGTTTGTAGTTCCTGACAGCTTCTATCTTGACTTCATTCGGTTTGAAACCATCTTTGGTTATGGTGTATCCGAGGAATTCCAATTCGGGTCGCAAGAGTTCGCATTTATCTGGCTGTAACTTTAAACCGGTGGCTCGCAAGCGCTCCAGTAGTATTACCAGATTTTCGTTGTGTTCTTGGATCGTAGATCCGTACACCACTATGTCGTCGAGATACACGGAGCACGTCTTGCCAATTAAACCTCGTAAGGCTTGGTCCACCATCCTCTGGAACGTGGCGGGCGCGTTCTTCAGTCCAAAGGGCATGCGGTTGTATTCGAAGTGCCCCTCGGGTGTTGAGAAAGCCGTGTATTTTTTGCTTTCTTCGTGCATTGGGATTTGATGAAATCCGGCGGATAAATCAAATGCACTAAAGAATTTCGCGTTTCCCAGATGATCAAGAATATCTTCGATGACGGGCAGCGGATAGGCGTCTTGTGCTGTTCGTTCGTTTAATCGACGGAAGTCTATGACGATTCTCCACTTTTGTTTTCCTGTTGCATCGATCTTCTTTGGTACGACCCAGAGCGGAGAGTTGTATGGCGACTCCGAATTCGCGATGATTCTTTTGTTCATCATTTCGCTCACCTGCTTCCTTATCTCGTGCTTGTGGGCTTCCGGTGGTTGGTAGCTCATAATGTTGATCGGTCTCTTGTCCGTCAACTCTATACGGTGCTCCGTTAGTCTCGTCTGTGGGAGTTCATCTCCAGGGAGGTGAAACACATCGGAATAGGAGGCCAATATCTTCCAGATGCTGTATCTTAGGTCGGCTTCTATGTGTTGTAACCGTGTATTGTCTCGTAGGAGCTTGACGCGTCCGGCTATGCTGGTGTCGTTATTCTTCTGGTGGTCTTCTTTTACGTCTATCTTCATAACTCGAAACGTGTCGTCGGTGATCTCTCTTTCGGAGTCACTGGCGTTTGTCACGTATGTGGAGATTTGTCCATTCTTTGCTTCGTGAAGCGAGAGGTCTCCAGTAATTAAATTTTCGCATAGCACGATGCCGTTCTTGGTAGGCGTCGTAACGCAAACCATAACGCTCGTGTGTGCCGGGATCTTGGCGTTCTCGGTGTGCAACTTCAGGGATTTATTGTCCAGCTGAATGTTTTCCTTGGTTAGTTTCCAGTTGTACTGGTCGAGGAATGGTAGTTCGACTATCCCGTCTTCCACCAATGGGCATTCTTTAGTAATAACGTGAAATTTGGAGGTCTTACCAAATATGGTCAATTCCAATGCCTCCCTGCAGGTGTAGGTGCTGTTACCCATTGTGAATTTCTTTACCTCGGCGTACCGATGAGCTTGGGCGGCGTTTTCTTTCATTAGGTTGATATCTGCGCCGGTGTCGACTAACATTCGACGAGTTCGGCCGTTGACCCGAAACCATATGCTCCGAAGTGTTGTTCCGGATCGATTGACTCCTGGTTTTCGTTGACCGACTCTTCTTCGACTGTTTCTGTTTTGGTTGCTCGATTGCTCGGTGGCGGTCTTCCTTGGTCTGTACGTATCCGAAAATTCTGATGTTTACGGAAACAGTCGGCCTCAGTATGTCCGTATCGCCTGCAATGTGTGCATTGCATTGTTGCGGTTCGTTGACCTTGCGTTGACTCGGATGTTGGTGGTCGGACTGGTGGACGAGGTGTCGGCGGGCCCCTATTAGGTGTTGGTTGTTTAGTTGCATGGTCTCGTTGTTGATTCTGCTTTCTCTCGCGCAATCCATTGATGTAGGTTCGCACAGCAGCTTCTTCCTCGATTTGCAACACAATCCTGCGTTTAGTGGGTAGTCTGTGCTCCGCTTCGATGGCATAGCGAAGTTCATTCCACTTTCCATTATACCTCTGGGAGTATGAATTGACCGATTCTGCATCTCTTTGGCGGATTTGTCTGAGCCGTGTTTTACAGATTTCGGTTGAGGCGGCTCCTGTAATGTTGCGTCGCAACGCGGCATACAGGTCATCGTATGTTTCGATAGTTTCAAATCGAATGGCGTCCCAGGCGTTGTCTTTGATTTTCTCGGCCAAGATTAGGTCAAGCAGTATGCATGGTCGAGTTGCTCGTGAGCAGGCTCTTCTTACCTGGCGGATAAAGTCCTCGACTCCCATATCACCGGTGCCTCTTATTTCTCTAATTATTCGTATTCATTCGGATGGGCTCATCAACTCATTGTCTTGGTATGTCCACTCACCTGGTGGGGATCGTTGAAGCGACGCGTTATCTATCCCTCTGTTACCTGCCTGATCCTCGTCCGATGTGACGTCACTGGCTGGTTGCTGGTGTGTCGGGCGTGGCTGTTGAACAGGGCATTGATATCCACACGGAAAGCCGTTCTCGTGCCTGTTTCCGACTATCGATTGACCGCGCGCATCGCGCCGGCTGAATATTCATAAATATACACGGCCCGATGATTCCACCGAGGGCAGAGACTCGCGCGGGATGTAAGCCCGCCATTGCGCCGGCCCGTATGCCGGCTATGTTTGTATAATCGAAAATTAATTACCAGGAATTCGCGTGCCCCGCTATATTAGTGATCCGCATCTAAAATGCACCAGATGCTGCGATTCATGCGCGAAATCGTGATCCAACCTAGATATTAAACACGATTGTGTAGTATGTGCCTCCATTTGCCGAGCTTACAGGGGCTTCACCATCCTTCACTCTTCGGCAACGCGATAGAGTCTGCGGGAGCAGTGATTAGTATCGTTATTAATGGTTGGTAAACCTTCGCGGGCCAGGATTTATCGGAATACTGGAAATATTTCTTCTCGGAGAAGCGATGAGAGTCGGCTCGTCTGTTCATTGATAAGGCATAATTGTGACAAAATATAAACTTCGTTGCAATGTTTTGGACCTAATCAACCGGGGATTATCATTTAATCTTCTCGCAGGTACAGCACAGATTCCGGAAAAATTTCTTACACTCGACACGACATTATTGCAATTAATCGTTGATGGAGGACCGTTTTACTGTTCGGCTCACACGGATAGAGATTTATAGTGCTTCAAAAAAGCACATTCAGCATTTTCGTAATAACTTCACGTAAAGAAATGGCACGTTAAAGCAATCCGGGCTTCCCGAGGCACGGTGCACACGGGAATGATATAATTGCTTCGGGAACGTTAACGGGAAAATAATTCGACTCGCGCGAATATTTAATTGTCGCGAAACGATCGAATAACGATGATCGCTGGAATCAAATGAAAATTAAAGAATAATATCGCTTTCAAGAAATAAGTAGCTGCACTTTTCCATAGGACTGAATTTAATATTTTATAATATTTTTGATTCAATTTAATAAAATATACAAATGATTAACCACGAAATTGTTTTGTCATTATAAATACGTTGCAACAAATACAACAACATTACGTTATATGCTCATTTACGGTATATACTCATAATATATTGTTTCGCTCTTTACGCATTATGCAAAAATCATTGCTATTTTCGATTCGACGTGAGAGATAGAAAGAACCCCGGTGACATGTTTACGACGACGCGTGCAAAATATTTTGACCTGTCTCTCCATTTACAATTTGATGTAAATGCAACATTATATTTATCAATTTTGCAACGGTTCTGGCGGTCGACCGTAGAATATTTCTGTTCGTCGCAACGATAATGCGTCGCCGGTTCTGTTCAACGATTAACTTTGTTAATTATCATCGCTTATCGTCTCTTGTAATTTTATTGTAACTCCAAGGAGTAATTACTGTATTGCCAATCACGTTTGAATTCCGTTCTGAACGATGCGGGAACAAAATGAACCGGAATCCAGAAAATAACCGTACCTTCCTTTGTGGATTATAATTCTCTGTCGAATCGAAATTGCTCCGACTCAATAATTTTAAGCTGCGCTCCCCCCCCTGTTTATAAATTAATGCGTTAAATGAAACTAGCACGCGAAAGCTAATTTCCTTCGTTACAGTTCGTTTCACGCGGAAAGAACCGAACTGGAAGATAGAATGTTTAATCCGATATGGAATCGATATAGAGTCCCGATGTAATAATTGGCATCTACAGAAACCGTAATCGGAGCCAATATAAACGAGATCATATTTCATCTTACAACTGGACCGCGGATCTTTATGCCTTTATGTCATGCGCACACTTTTCAAACGGGAGGGAACCTATAAATTGTCTTAGTTACAATAGCATTTCCTCATTTTAAATCTACTTTATTTCTACTTTATTTCTGTCTATCATGTTTCTATTTCTATTCATATAAACACTCTGCTAATCTTTTCAACGCCGCGTCTAAATGAAGGAACCTTCTGCATACGACCATGTATTATACAAGATTATGTCAAAATTATTGCACAAGCGAGAAATGAGGGATTCCTGTGGTCATTTGAAGCAACTTTTTCCTTAGCAAAATGCAATCTGCGATTTCGTTTACGAGTTATTAATGAAAAACTCTGGCCAATGAGAGATCGCGTACGGCTGACGCCCCACTCTCACGACCACTGCCGCTGCGCAAGTGCGGTGCGCCGGTCACACTCGATCTCCGATTGGTCAGTGTTTTTTTATAATAACTCATAAACTAATCCGCGGATTGAATTTTCGCTACGGAAGAAGTTGTTTCAAATGACGCGAACCCCTTATTTCCCGCTTGTACAATAATTTTGAGACATTTAGTGTGAATCCGGCCACCACGAAGGTGACGCGGATATGTTCCCTCGCCCTTTCGGGCATACGCAACTAAGTTTCCATCTATCCCCGGCGGCCCCATGTTCAAGGGAAAAGGCCGAGGAAAAATCCGCACGTGCCATTAAGACGTTTACGATGGACGAGTTCTTTAGCCGCCAGCGAATTTCGGTTTCCTTCCATCCGCTGGCGCCCACGGGGAACCACGGGGAGGCGAACTCGTGACGCGACGCCTCGCGTCCACTAAACGAAGACCCAGGAAATTGGGATGGGTGTTGGAGTAGGGATTTGTTCTACCGGAAGCCCTTTAGCCAAAGGGTCTCCCGGCAGAAGTTTGCGAATAGCTGGAAAGCCTTTTCTGACGACACGAAGTATTGTGCCGCCTCTGGCCATTTCCAGCATTCGCTCGGGGTGATGTCCCGCAGAGCCTCTCTCTGCGGGTCGAAGTCTTTGCACTGGAGAAGGAAGTGGTCTACCGTGTCCGACCCGTGACCACACGCACAGGCCTCACTGTCGGCAATCCCGTACGCGAGGAGGCGCGAACGGAAGTTCCCATGTCCAGTGAGGATTTGTGTGGTGTAGTGGTTCGGAATCATCCACCCGGCCGCCATCCTTCTCTCAATGCTGTTGAAGAAGGCGAAAGTTGTGCGGCCTTTGTGGGAGGAGTCCCACATGGATTTCCACACCCTTTTCGCCTCAGCCACGATCCTAGAGAGCACGGCGCTGTGCAGCTCTCAGTATCCCCAACTCCCCTGCCGTGCACCGGTCGGCCCACCCGGCAGCAGCGTAAGTTGCTACCTAGATAAAAACCCCGCGGTACACGGCCGAGAGCGCTCTGAAACCGAGCCCCCATCCGCGTCTCGCGAGCCTGCCAAGTTTCGCGAAAAGCGACCCGACTTTGTCGCTGATATATTGACAATGGGATAGGACACCCATGTCCCTATCTAAATGGACGCCTAGGTATCTAACTGTGGGTTTGAATTTAATTGACCTCGCTCCGATCCGAATGATCGGCGGTCTTTTCTGGAAGTCTATTTTCGATACGCGGACTACTTTCCTTTTCCTATCGGGACGCGATCCTCCCCGCCGGCCTATTTTTTTTTTGTTTTTCCCTGTCTACGTACCCATTCCGGAATACGATCGCTTCCGATTTCGAGTCGGTTCCTCGTAACCTGTACCAACGTGCACCAACCTAGGATCTGGTCAACAACGCGTTGACCCTCGATCTCTAGGTCTCAACGGCTATTACCACCTACGAGGACGATGAGGTCGTCCGCGTAGGCGACGAACCTATTCTTAACTGAGGTTACGAGTAACCTTGGGAGACCGTCGAACATTAGGTTCCACCACGCGGGGCCGAGGACCGAGCCTTGTGGGCATCCCCTTGTCGCGCGCTTGGAGATCCTGTCTGTTCCTACCATGAGACTGACCTTGCGGTCCTCGAAGTAATTGGAGATTACCTCGAAGACGTTGCCCGGACAGTCTCGATTCTCGATCCCTAAGACTACCTAGCACTGGTGGCCACCAGACATTGTCGAAAGCTCCGGAAATGTCGAAGAGTAGCGCGATCACATGCCGATGCTCGATGTCATCAACCATGCGGCGCAACTCGACAATTGCATCTTCAGTCGACATTCCGCGCGTAAAGCCGTACTGTCTGCTGGAGATGCGTCCCGTTGCCATCGCCGTCTGTTCGAGTCTGCTGGCGGTGGCGGTCTGTGGCCACCCAGGGCGGGAGATAACCCCCGAACTAGCCCTCGCGTAGGAGGGTTGATCGGCCGAGTCGATGGGTGTATCGGCGATGAAGGCATTAGAGACCGTCAGTGCGTCGTACATGTAGTACTTCGCATAATGGCGAGGCCCTGATTTAGCATACGGGCTGTGGCGTGTTCTTTGTACAGCACTGTATGTGCTGTATGACTTCCGACTGGGGAACTGTTGTCACTCGTGGCATCAGTTCCCCAGTTTACGTTAAACGGTTTTTCAGACCGTTTTTCGTGGGCGGAACACGCCACTAGACAACACTCCGCTGGGCTCAGGAATACATGGGATGCAATCAATCCCCTGGGCAACCCAGGCCGCAAGGGGCAAACGTGCCCTAGCCACACTTGAGCCTCCACGAAAAAGGTACCGCTGGATAGCTCGTGTTCTTAAATACGCAGCGAACTGAACGAAGTGTGGTGGAGAGGAAGAGGCAGCCTCTCCGACTGCTGTCTCCCACGTGTTTGCCGTGCGTGGCGACCCTTGTCGTCGGAAAAGAGGATCCTGGGATCTGAGGGGGCCCTCTCCTGCGGGTGAGACGTCCCCAACACGTACCTTTGGCCTCTGCTTCGGCTAGATGGGCGGCTGGACGAGAAAAGCAGCCCTGGTCCAGTCAATCGGCTTGGAACGACCACACGCTTCGGGCAAGTGGGTTCTGCTGGGCGAGGACGCGGGCTGGGTAAGGAAACCGACCCAGCCAGCAGACTATATTCGGTGCGTAGCCCTAACTCAGCCTTTGGCGGGTTCCAAATTGTGCGGGTCGGTGGTGGCCGGGGAGCGCACTGGATGAAAGACCAAGACACATTATGGGTCTGAATAAAAATGAACAAACAAAAACTAAGCGTCCAAAGACGACGGGTCCAGCTCCTACTCGGAGTGAAGCCGTCGCCGCAGACGCGGGAACTGCAAATGCAGCTGTCAGTCCCCCCGCGTCTGTGAGAAAGACAAGATCCGGGAAGGTGATTAATATCGCCAATCCTCGTGTGATCTTGCAAAGATGTGTGACTCCCACGCGAGCGGTCTCGGTGAAAACCGAGCCCACGGTAGAAGGTACGCCGGACACCGGTAACGTGGAAGTAATCGAACGAGTCGGAGACACGTCACTCGTGAAGGTGCAGTCGGCACCCGAGCGTGTCAAGGACCCTACTGGTGACGGTTGGCAAACCGTCACCAAAAAGTCGAAGCGAGCCAAGCCGGGCGCACCCACCGGCAAGGCCGCAGTAAACCGGGCCAGGAGACCGAAGGGGACGTTCTCCGGGCAGAAGGTACGGCCTCTCGATCTCGTAAGAGACGAAGCCTTTAGGCGAGTGTCCGAAATACGGACCTTTTGCTTTCGACCTGAGTCGAAAGTCAATAAGGAGTCCGGGTCAAAGATACTCGCCGAGGTTGAGGCACTCAACGAGTTGGTTCAGGAGCTTATTCAACGGAATAGCTTCGTCGAAGGGCAACTCGCCGCGGTCAGGGCGGACCTAAAAGCGCGTCCTGCCGTAATGAGTGCGATGCGACCTGGGCCGTCCAAGGGAACTCTCCCGAAGACGGCCTGCAACGCCGCGCAGCCGACTTACGCCCATGTGAACAAAGTCGACTGCAAAGGAGCTTCTCCGGAAGCGGGGAGACGGCCACAATCGCAGCATGTGGTAAAAATCTTCCCGCCGAAGGAAAAAGGACAGAGCAGCGAAGTTACGAAGGTTACTGTTCTGTCCCTCATTAAACCAGCGAAGGAGGCGATCCGAATAAAGTCGGTCCGACGCATCCACTCCGGTGGCATCGTCGTCGAGACCGACCGAAAGGAGGACCTGCAAGCCTTCGTTGGCAATAAGAAGCTCCGGAGCGCGGGTCTGTCCGTCTCCTTACCTACCAAGCGGGACCCCGAGGTTTTAGTTTACGACGTCCCGCGTCGGATGGGTAAGGACGAAATTGCCTCCAGTATTTGGAGGCAAAATCTCTGCGATGCGAACCAGAAGGATGTGCCTTCGGGAATTCGGGTCAGCCGCATGGCTGGCAAGACCCCGGAGACAGCCAACTGGGTCGTTGCCGTCAGTCCGCAGAATCTTCAGCGGCTGAAGCAGAGGGGTAGCCGAGTTTACCTTGGATGGAACTCCTGTCGTGTACGGGATTTCGTCCAGGTGCTTCGGTGCTACCGTTGTCAACGCTTCGGGCATACCTCGAAGCGTTGTAAATTCAAGGAGAACGTGTGCGGTCACTGCTCCCAAAAGGGGCATACCTTCACGCTCTGTAGCAAGAAGAGTGAACCTCCGGTCTGCTCTAATTGCAAGGACAGAGGGTGGGCTAGTGCACACAAGTCGCGGGACCCAGCTTGCGCTTCCTATCAGGCGGCGCTAGCTTTGGAGTCGTCCCGTGTCCGACTTGAGTGACGGGCAGACGTGGACCTGTCCACTCCGCCATTCGAACGGCATGCTGGGCGGACCCCTCGGGGTTCGTCCCCTCGGGCCAGGCTGAAGCCCCTCTTGCGGAGATAAATTGACTTTAACACTACTCCGTCAAGAGTGCCTGGATTGGGTTGGACTCGAGGTGGCAGCGGGAGTAGCACGTTGTCTTCCCCTGTCACGATAACGAACGAGGGTAGAGCCAGACCATCGGCACGCGTCGAGAGAGCGGCTAGTATAGTCCACATAGGACCCAGGCATAGCCCATCTTAAGACTCACAACGACGACACTAACTGTTCGAGTCTGCTAGCCCCGACCGCGGTAACAGGCAACAACTCGGTGTTGATGCGGTGGGGCTTCGTCGGCAACAGTCTCGACTGAAGCCAACCTGCACGGGATCGGGCGAAAGCCGGCGACTCTACCTCCCCGTGGTCTCCGCTGGACAGCGCTGGCCGGCGCCAAGCGACGGCCAGGGCTGACTAAATGAGTCGCTTCCTACCAGGTAGATTCAACTTTTCCAATGAGGCGTACTGCCGAGGGCAGGGTTTTTCTAAGCCAATCCTGGCATAACATCTAGCCAGCGGTTCCCCTGGCGGTGGCTCGCTGGAGCGTGGCGGCCAAACAACATCTGGCCGGTCCAATCCGATATGGGCGCAAGCCTCGGGTGCGGCCGGGTCGACTCTCAACCCATGGACCACAGCAAACTGTTCGAGTCTGCTCTTAAGGAGCTTCTCGAATGTCTTCCCGATCACGGAGAGGAGACATATCGGATGGTAGGATTTGGGGTCCTTTTCGTCCTTTCCTTCGCCTTTTAGGAGGATTCTCAGAGAGCCCACCTTCCAGGCGGAAGGGAAGACGCCCCATCGAAGGCACCCATTGAAAATTCGCGCGAGTTCTCCGGGGATTAATTTCGCGGTGGACTTCAGGACTTGTACCTCAATGAGGTCCGGTCTTGGCGCCTTCTTATTACCGAACGAACGAATCGCTCCGGCCACCTCCGCCAAGGAGAAAGGCGGGGCTTCGGCGGTATTCGGGGCGATTCGCGCCTCTTCCCGGAGAACTCTTTGTGTCGGCGAGTCGAGTTCAGGCCGGTCGTCAGGGACGTGAGCTTCCAGAAGCTTGCTGGCGGTTTCCAGAGTACCGGTTGTACTTCCATTATTGCGCCGGATTGTGCTAATCACCTTCTCTGCACGGAGTTTATTTGCATGGAGCTTGTAGACGATGCCCCAGGGCTCCGTGTTCCCGTTCGACATCACGAAGTTTTGCCAGCTTTCCCGTTTCGCCCTCCTCACCTCCCTGCTGTATTTCCGCAGCGAAGTACGGTACTCCTGCAGTTTTTGGAGGCGGGAGGGTTCGTTTTGTGGCTTCTGGAAGGCACGTCTCTGCCGGTACGCGGCCTTTTTGAGCTTCGTTAGCTCTTTTGTCCACCACTGGTTGGACTTCCTAAACTTCCTTTTTCTTGGCATCGACGCGGTGCAGGCGTCAGTAATGACGGCTGTGAGCGTCTCTGCCATTCTACCTACCTCTTCCGCCGACCCCAGACTCAGGACTTCGAGCCTCGACCGTGAGTGATCGGACAGGGCCTCAGAGAACCGCTCCCAATCCGCTCGACGAGTATCGAAACGAGAGTTCGCTGTTCCCTGATTTCCCGTCGCGGCCCTAGGTGCCCGCAGCCGAATGTCGACGGCGTTGTGGTCGCTAGTCGTCCATTCGCTTCTTATTCTCCAGTCCCTGATGTATGGGGACATGGTGGGGGACGCCAGGGTAACGTCGATGTATGACGATCCTGTTGACGTCCAGAAGATGGGTGGCTGACTAGCGTCGCGTTAGCTACTGTTAATCTAAACGCGGAGACTAATCTTTCTAACTGCGCTCCCCTCTCGTCTGTGCTTTGTGGGCTCCAGAGCGAGGATTGCGCGTTCGCGTCGACAGAAATTAATATTCTCTCCCCCCCCCCCAATACCAGGACTACCGTCTCCAAGTGCTTGAGGTGCTACTTTATCTCGTCGCGGTGCTGGAAGTAGCACGACACCGCGTAGAAGGAGAAGCCGGGGGCCAGCAGTGCCGCACATGCGCAGTGCGGGTTACTGAGCTGCGAGGTGAATGTGACTTCGAAGTGAGGGTTGGGGATGGCGACAGCGGCCCACGGAGAGTGGGTTTTCACCGCCGCCACTCTCACTCCGGTCCATAATCCGTTAACCCTATATCCTGCGCCTTGCCTGCTGACGCGTAGTTCCTGCAAGAGCAGGACGTCCAGCCGCTTTTGCGCTATTAATTCCCTAACTTCGCCCGTTACTACAGCTGAACGTCGCATGTTCAGCTGTAGGATCCTAATTCCCGTGGCTTCAGTCGCGTTCGCGGGTTTGCGGTTTCGCGTTGGGGTTTGTGAGACGCGGGGGTTGGTTTTCCTAAGTTTTCCTATGCTCACGGCGTCGTAACTTACGAGGTGGACGCGGACGGTGCGAAGACCATAATTTTGAGACAGTTTGTAGAAGAATTTAGAAGTCAAAATATACTTCAACGAATAATTTAATCATTAACACGTTCCGTGCCACGTGTACCATCGATGGTACACGCTTGCATGTTTACTTAGTGAACTGAACAAATTGTTTACAAGAAATTTAGAACAGAAGAATCAATTTCCACCGCAAGAATGGTCGTTGATAAGTTTTTGTTACGTTGTTATGTGTACGAGAATTAATAATTGCACGTAATACATCAAGTTTTAGTAAAATATCAAAGTGTGAAGATTCGAGTAAAAAAAGCTCGACACGGAACGTGTTAAAAATAAGATTTAACTACAATTCCATTACCGCCAGTATATTAGAATTGCCATTTTACTAAATTATACAACGCTACAGTCGAATGTAACTTAACCGAGTTTTCAGAATACTAGCCGAAGCCGAGAATTGTAATCTGATTCTAGACTTCGCAAGACCAACTTGTAAAGAGAAATTACATGAATATTAAATACCCGCGCCGAGGATTCTTACGGATTTAACGCACGACCCGTGTTGAAAGTTCCTTGACAAAACATAACGCCATAAAACAACGGTGCCGCGAGTCCTCACGTAAACGGAGTATTTTACTCGTGATGAAGATACAAACGGAAACTGCATAAGTATAACAGCTAGGAACCGTGGGATATTAGTCACGCGACTTAATACTGATAAGAGTCGATGAAAAATGCGACCGAGATGAAAGAAAGGAGACCGTTGAAAGACCCCGCTGGGAACTCCAGATAACTTTGGGAAAGTACAATACTCATCCCCGGAGAACTTTCCGAGGAGAGCAGATAGATGGTTTTAATAGAATGATCGCCGGGGTCAACCGGGCCCGGTAAAATTACAGGCCTAACACAAGAATAAACCGAACGATAATAATGGCCGAGAAGTGTCGAATGAATATTTTACAAGTTCTTTCCGCTGGCAATTATCAGAGGTTAATTGTGCAGCTTTTCTTTGCTGTGAACAGCTTTTTTCTGGTACAAGCGTTTTCTCTCTGAACTAGTTTCTCTGATGTTGCCGAGAACTTCAATGCATAATAACTTTCCTTGATCATTCATATTAAAGCTTGATATATTATTAATTTATATCTCTGGCAAAAAGAGGCACTCGTCATATCAAATCGAATCTATTTGATAAGTGGGAAAAATATATAATGTACAATAATTTGGCTGGGGATTGTTATGCACGATAAAAACTTTCCGCATTTGTCGCAACAAATTGTAATTACTTACCGAATCCTTTCCGTTTGATGGTTTTAGTAAATCGATTGTATTACGATACTGTTAACTGCTTTCAATTATTTTACAGTTTCAAATTGCGGTTACTCATTATTATTATTATTATTATATAGATGCACAAAATCGACAGCCTAGACATAATGACAAAAGAATATAAATGGATCTACTAACGATGATGATGATCTACTTTCGATGAAATTGTTTCGCCAGAGCGCTAGAAACTTTTACGGATGTTTCCTCAACGTTCGGACAATCTCGGGACTCAATTCTTGACATTGTTTACCGCGGTACATGTAATCGCTGTACCGCTTTAACTTAAACTTCCATCGATGTACTTCTCTTCGAAAACATTCTCTAATAGTGTGTACCTGCACTTCAAAACTACCCCGAAGACTGCCTCGGACACGTCGACCGCTGATTCACTGTATTTCGAGTCTCAGACTTATCGATCACATTTTCTCCCGAGCTCCTTGAACAACTGAACTTCTCTCACAAATTTAGCTCTCACCGTTTTTTTCTCCGACACACGTACATATCGCAATGGCCACGCGAATTGGGGAAAAGAATGATCAGAGACATTTTTAAACCAACTACGATGCCAATGCTCTCAACGATGGAAATCAAATCAGTGTTGAATAAAAACGGTTCCTAGACAATTATCAGATTCGAAGCATTGATCATTTATTTAAACGAACACTAACAGGCAAAACACTATACAATTTTAACACCGTACATTCCGAAAATTATCAGAATAAAAAGTTGATATTGTTCGAAATAGAGACACGTATTTGCTATCAACGGAATCATTGTTTTTTAATTTAATGTCGCATCTGCTTAATAGCAATTAGCGATCATTTATTGGATAATATGTGTAGGGTTACATGTAACGTAATATATACAATACTTTCGCATTACATTTTTACATTATTTTCTTCATTAAGGCTTCTCAAATTACTATATAATTTCGCTAAACAATTTGGTTTCGTTTAAGTATGACACAACATTTACAACAGCATCATTTGTTAGACGAATAATACAAAAATTTCTTTGATTTTTTTACCGAACAAACGCTTTGTTATTACTTCCAGCAGTTTCTGCAGCTTTTCACCCCAATCCAAACCGATGTAACAAACTCGTGAAAAAATAAACTCTTCCACCATTTTCGCTAGAATTACAAGGACAATCTAATACCGACAGTCGAATCGAAAAGCAAAACGCTGCTACTGGCTAGAACTTTTCGCGCTTTAAATCAACGTGCTACGAAGGTAATCAGATAAAACGTCGCTTCAAAATAACCGCTCGGAGTTCGAATCGCTAAAAACAGGCGAAAACAAACGGAGCCCGATAAAAACCGGCAAAAACCAACAGAAGTCGATAAAAACCGTTCGTAAACCGCAATTATTTTCGCACGAACTCGACGCATTATCCCGCAGGTATTAACGGATAAGTTCACCTTTGGCCGAAATCGTACGGGAGCGTGAAAAATAAAAGCAAAATTGAACGATGCCCAAGGGTTGACAGCGAGAGGGGACCGGGCTTTCCATTTTTTCTCTCCCCCATAGACAACGGGCTGCTCGCTAGTTTAACCGTAAATCCAGGTGTCGGGCGCATCGATGCATATGAAGGTGAATTGAAGCGGGAACGAGCCGATGCGAAACAAAAAGGCCGGATCCGCGGCATTATCCAACATTCGCGCTCGCAATTAGACGTTGCGCGCTCCACCGAAAACGCGGCCGAACAATATTTACCGTCGCCGATCCCGCTTGATATCCGCGAGTTTATCCGGAAGATAAACGCTCCTGTAATCCGCTTTGTGGCTGATTGCCGAGATCCCGCAACTTGACATAATTTACGCCCCTGAACTCATTATAACCAGCGCGAGCCGCGAGTCGCGAAACGTCGCATTGCGAAGCGGAAATATGTTTTTGGTGCTGGAAACTCGAATTTCGAGGTTCCAAATTTCGTTTAGCAGTAATCTAGCGGTGATGAACTAATTAACATCGAATTGTCAATGTTAATATGCTAAGACCGCTGAACAGTCGTCATAACTACAGTAATTTCTCCTGAAAATGCCAATTTTCGGGTTGCTGTGAATTTCCCTCTGCTAATCCTAAGTCTTTGTAAATCATTACATCCTAACCGACAGTTTTTCTATAATAAATTCAAATAATACTGGCAAAAATAGCGAAGCTTATTAAAAGGATCCAAATAGGTATGAACGACAGTGCATGCGCCTACTTGATCCCACGTGTAGCGACAACCGAGGGCGTCAGCTCATGATCGCGATAGGTCGTCGTGAGAAACATTGCAGAACCGCTTCCAGTTCGTTCGCGTCGATGCTCGCCGCCAGGTGCAACCTACTTGCTTTGAGGGTAGAACGGAACCGGATGCGAATATCGTTATCGGACTGCTGCGGCCAGCCTTCTTTCGCTGGCTTTTCTCGTCCGGCCTCGGTCTATGTGCCATTTTAATTAGGTGACCGATCCGAGAGCGCGGCTACATTTGAGCTCGCCGACGCTTTGGAACAGACCCAGTTCAACGGGATAGACTATGGCCACCGTATCATCCGTACACTCCGCGAGTTACGTCAATTCTTTTTTTTTAACGGAGGTAGTTATGACGCTTAAAATGCCGGCTGATGAAGTTGCGGGCTTTCATTGGATTACGGTGATTGACCATCGGATATTTCACGTATCGGTTTGCGAACGTGAACGCTATTTTAAATAATCGGAGGCTAGCGGAACCGGTTACTGTGCGGTGGGTGACCAATTGCTGTGCCTTTGGTTCGTTTTCGGGCACAATTAAATTTATATTTGTCGAATGAGATGTATTCAATTTGTATACAGTTTTATTTTGTTTATTTTGCAATTTGAAAATGTAATATGTTTTATTATTGATATACAGTTAATTGTATATATATTATTTATTACTAATTATATTATTATTATTAATTGTATTTATTATTTATTAATTATATATTATACAGTTATTATTTTTCCGGTTATTTATGGCACAAATGATACGAAGTGAGAATAGTCGAGAGTAAGCGAAATGATTCCGATGAATTCCTAGCTTTTCCCGGGCAATGCTCGACGTTTCTAACACAGCGAAAGAGTCTCCTACGAATGCTCAAATATGTATCTTGATGAAGCTTGCCACATCTCCGCAGTTGATATCCTACGGTATCATTTCTGCGACTGTCATCAATTTTTAATTTACCTCTTTGGAACCACACTACAGATCAATCACTCCAGTTTTCATTGCTCTCGACACAATCCGTTGAAAAGGATTGGTTACTCTTAAAAGGGCGTGTCTCTCGAAACACAGTGAAATGAAACATGGATTTGAAAGAGAATTAATCGATAGCCCTGTTATAAAGTATTTAAACTTCCCGAAACTTCTGTATAGGGGTTGAATACATTCAGTTGCCTCGCTGTTTCCAAACCAAAGTGTTTGTCCTTTGTTAACGCACTTTTGTGTTCGAGTAAAATTCACAGCTCACTTACCGACTTAATTAATTATTCCTAGTTAACTATTTAACGTGTAAAGAAAGATTTTTATATATTAACTAGTATATATTAATATATTAGTAAATTTATATATAGTATATAATATATTTATATTAATATACTAGTAATATACTACTACTCAAACAAATATTAATTTGTATATCAATATAGCATATATTAATATTAATATAATTAATGGCTATATTGATGCTATTGCTATATTGATATAAGAATTAATATTAGTTTGAAAATGTAATTCACGAATGCAGAAAATTCGCACTGTAATTAGTTCAGTCATATTTTTTTGAACATATTCTTCATCCTTTGTCGGTTACATACCGATTATCTTATCAAGAATTCTGTCTCCAGCAGGATAATTGATATCGACGGTGGCGGTACAATTTCATCTTCCCAGTTCCGCATCCGAACAAGCGCTAATTAGTTAAACACTTTGCTGATCATAATTAATACGGTCCTAATGAATATTCGCTGGCGGGATCGAGTTCCGCGAACTTAGCTCCAAGTTTGCCTGATTTGAACCTGGCTCGCTCCTAAGGGATTCCTGTAAAACCACACGGAACCAGCTAAATAGACAGTACCTCAGACGAGAAACAGTATCTCGAACCTCTGCTGCGAGAAATCGATATCAATAGCTTCGATGATATCTATTTTATTAAATAGAACGTTATTTCAAATGGATTTCTTTCTCTTTCTCTCTCTTTCTCTCTCTTTCTCTTCCTTTCTTTCTTACTTTCTCTCTCTCTCTCTCTCTCCAATAATGAAATAATCTAGAGAAAGACTAGTTATATATTAACACAAAATAGCAAATAATTTTGTCAAATAATGTGTATGCAAATAAGATAATATATTACTAGACTGCAGATTTTTATGCAGATTTTATGCAGATAAAAATTGTCTGCACTAATTACATGATACAGAAGCTAAATAGAGAGAGATACACACTTAATTTCTTAATAATACTAGCAAGTTGAAAATAGTTCAACAGTACTTTCTATCTGAAATATCGTAGTGATGAATAATCCCGTCATTGTATTTTTATTTCTCATTGTAGTAAAAGGTAAATTATTAATTTCACACGATTTCATTAGCTAAGAATATAATATCCATAAAGCGTTTTTAAAGTTTTTCCGTCGGGTCTATCATGACCCCAGTGTAAAAATCATTTTTGTAAAAACTCAAGATTAAGGATTAAATTAAGGGTTAAGTTAATGATTAAATTCCTTAAACGTTTTCGCAGACTCGTTTCACATAAAATCTACAGTCCGTGTATTAATTTAACGATTGTTCGTTGAAGAGATTTCCTTGAATAATTCCGAAGCTCGCTTTTCAAGTACGACCGCTTTCCGTTTGCTTATTTAAGCACGGTTCGGCCACAAATAATCGAAAATAACGTCCCGAACAGAGTCTCTAGTTTCTGTGGCGTTCCTTTTCCTCTGGCAAGGATCCGCTCGGAACGAAGCGGTGAGTTAGAGAATTTATAGACCGCGATTATATCTGAATTCGAAAGCTCAGAAACGATCATTCCAGCATTTATTTATCGTGGTCGTGTTATCGCATAGGCAACTGTGTAAAGCAGAACTGAGGAATAGTTGCGCGTAACAGCTTTATTGCTCCCGCCGCGCTGAGAGCAACTACTTTTCGGAATTAGCTGTTCCGCAGTCCATTCCCGATTATGAATCAGCCAGTTTTCCTACTCGTACTTCTCCCTTCCCCCGCCCTCCATAACGCATACTTCACCCGAACTCCATCTCTATTACCTCCGATCCCCATCTTAAGCGTCAAATTTAAATTTAAAGGATACCACGAGTGCCCGACTCGATATTCAATCGTTGGCTGGGAGAACCGATTCCGAAGTCCCGATGAAATAAACACGAAACAAAACGCGATAATGTGTCTATAATGGCGGGCAATCTTGAAATATTAGGTTCTGAAATTAGTATTTATGTACTTGTGCTAATTGCAAGAATTTTGGCTCGTAGAATTTGATACTAATAACTGAGATTTATGGTAATAAACTGCTCCGAAAGATTACAGCATAGGCACATATCGGATGAGAATTGGTCAACTTTGACTGACGATAACTTCGCGAAAAATCATTGATTTTTACTTCAAATTAAAGCTTGAAACCTCTAGTTTAAGACGATATTTCTCAATTATATATTCTACGCACTCTCGCCACTGTAACTATTTAAATCTGAATCCCTGTTTATCATATTGAAAATTGTCAAGTTTGAAGAAACGCACGGACTTTGTCAAATTTTTTCCGGGGATGCCGTTTACAGTAGAGCAAAGTTCGATTCTTCTTCTTTAATTTTTTTCTCGCAAAGTTACAGCACTCTAAAGTAACCAAACCCCATATGTCAGACTCCTGGAAAGAGGTGCAAAATCAAATCACGTGCAAAATAAAAAATATCTCAGGGAAGGAAATTGGATGAAAACTAAATAGAATATTTCCAATCATTTTCTACACTACTTCTTGATGTCCGATCAATCATTTGGAAATGCCAACGCCGACGGTACGTGACAAAAATGCGCAAAAAACTTCATTTCTAAGTGAATAAATTGATGGTATCCGGCTTTAGATTTCGCAACAAACGAATTCCAATTTCTGCATACTGGAGCGATAACCAGCCGATGCTCATGCCCTGTGTCTACTTACACCCGGCGCAAAGTGTATTCTTGCGCGATTTTTAGGAAATCGGTAAAATAGCCGAAAGGCATCCCACGGGGAATTTCAACCGCGAGACTTATGCAGCATTCGGCATACGAATGTAGGAATACATCCGCGAATACACCTAGACCGTCTGTATCGGTGGCCTGGATCTCACGTCCCGACTTCCAATATTTCGGCAAAGATACCTGGCGAAACCAGTAAAAGGGAGCAAATATTGGTTCGAGGTGCACGGACTCATCGCTGTCGTCAGACGTTTTCGGCGATCTTCAACGGCTCAACAGATATATCAAGTTCAAATATAATTATGTTGTATCTGTGAGATTTAATTGGTAGCCGGCGAATCTTTATGTATTTATGACGCAAGCTTCTAGAATGCAAGAATCCGGGCATATTAACGAATATGCACTGTTCTATTATTCTGTGCTCCCTGTTTTCCCAAAGAAAATTTTCTTCTTCCGATTTTCATGAAATAATTATAATGAAAATATGCACAAATATTCGCTGTTCAATAATTATAATTCAAGGGTAGGAAATATTCCATCGAAATGGTAAATATTAACGAAAGAAATTAATAATTAATTTAATATACTTGGATATCGGATATCAAATTTTAACGAAGAAAACAATGTTCTAGAATGTCCAAATTATATTCTCGAATTTTTAGGTCTCGATAATGCTGTTAGTGTTTGAGTGACAGTTGCTTGAAAACCGCATCATAATAATGCTGCACCGCGAGCTACAAACTCACAAAAGTCAGATCCGCCGGGTAACATTTCGAACGGAGTTGTATGACCGGTGAAATGCAAAAAGACCGCACCGGAAGCAGTATACGTGACTTAGTGGGTATGAAAAATCTGCCGTGAGTTCGGGAAATCGTCAACATGCAGTTCTCCGACGCTGCTAAGCACACAATGGAAAAGAAGAAAATAAAGTGCGAACATGAAAACATCAATGGAAAACTGCGAGCGTTATTCTCGGGCCGGCAACGCCTAGATACATGATGCACAGTCTCGTATACACAGTAAATACGTTAGGACGACTCGTATTGCAAGGAAATTCACGATACTTTAATTGCTGTTAAAAATGGGACAACGGGAAGCATCCTCATAACATCTAAACGAGTTGTCGCATGTTACAGCGGGCGGTTCGAAATTGAAAAAAAAGAGGAGTACGTTGAGCGACAAATGCATTTGCGGTCGCTTGCTTCCCGTAATAACCGAGCGTGGCAACGTAAAGTAACACAATCGGTGTACTTATCACAGACACATCAAATTCGCAAATTAAGCTTCATTAGTTTCTTAACAGAGATTCAGAATAATTAATTTTAAATAGGGGTGATACGAATTATAATAGATTATGAATATAAAATTTAATTATAACGAATTTTTAATATAGATTTAAATTGTAATAGAATTTAATAGAAATTTAATATCTTGGTACATTTCCAATGGAGAGAGAAATATAATTAGAGATTTTAAATTATAATAAATTTGTAATACAAGTTCAATTAGAAATTTTAACTTATATATTTTTGACAGAAATTAAAACCTTAATATATTTAATAACAACTGACATCTAGTAAAGAAGGTACAGCGATTTAATTATGCAGTGAAGTGAGACTTATGTAGAAGTTGACTTCAAGTGTAAACACTGTTGATAGCAATGCTATAAATTATCAAAATGCAAGCAGCACGAAATGCATTGTGTTCAATGCCATCGCTGATTTATCGGTAAAACATTCGTGCCAGGAAAGTTCAGCATTGTCGAAACGACATTGAGAAGTGTCGATACTCTGTACAGTTATGGTTAAGTGGACGCGTATATATTTACACCGTATATAATAAATTTGCATACGTCGATGCTGATCCAACGGCGTCCGCGTGCCGATATGTCCTGACAAGCATTAACGCGCACGTCCCGCGAAATTTTTCAAACAATCGCTCTATCATATCTGAATTTTCTTTATTTTCGTAGGAACGCGGATAACGTTCGCGCAACGCGCACGTTGCGCAACTGTTCGTTACCCGTTTCATTATCCGCCTCCGCGTTCATCACGCGCAACAGAACGCCCGGCATTGTAACGATTAATTTGCCGAAATATCGCAGATAAAAATCCGACGAAAATATTGCGATACTGTCCCCGTACTTGCTACTTTATGGCACCCAATTAAAAGCCCCAATGACGTCTCATTGATTCCCGTAATTCAAGTGCGGACGATCATCTGATTAGTGCATTAAATTCTCCCTAATTTTCCTTCGTCTTGTAAACAAAAATGGATAATTTGGGAAGGCAAGATACGATTATTCGAGCCTTGTACCTCGTTTTTATAATTATATAAATATTATTATTGTTCTAAAAACGAGCCATGAGGCTCGAATAATCGAATCTCCTCCTCCCAAATCGTTCACTTTTGTTCACAAGCTGTTGAAAAATTGGGGAAAATTTACTGTAATGCGTTCATGGCGGAAACCGAGAAAAATGGCTATCAACCTGCATACCGTCCTTTAGAATTAGATTCTGCAACGCTGGAAAATGTTATTGTCAAGACTCACGGATTGCTCGCAGAGGAAATTCACCGGTTTTATTACGAGTAGACCGCGGATCTTAATGCAAAATAAAAACTCTCCGATCGCAGCGAACAGGAGTTAAATAAAAATTTATTTTCATTCTCAATGGTTCCATTCAGTTAATAATAACGAGATCTGTGATCAAAGTTTACGAATGATAGATTATTATTATCAGACAAATTGTGAAAACGAAGAAGTGTTAATTCAGTGCAGAAAGAAATCGTAGTGCAAGTTCGTAGTGCATGCTCGAATATGCAGTCGTATTTAGAATAATCAGATATTGCAGCTTCGGATAATCCAGATTCTACCGTGCGAATAAAATAAAAGCGTAACAATATTTCCGATGAAAATAGAGAATTCTCGGTGACGTTCCTTATTTCGAATATTTAGAGCGATAACTAATTAGCGCTGTCATCGGGGTTCCATCGACGGCCGTGTCGCGGCCACGGAAAAGTATCCATCGACCCGCATTTGCGATGCAGATGCGGGAAACCGGCGGTGAAAACGCGTGAATTTTCTTGAATCTGTGCGGGGCAGACGCCGTTTCCGGTCGCCGATGCAGGGAATCTTGATTTACAATGCAGAGTAGCCAACGTTTTGCGGCTCGCGAATGCCAAAACCGCGCGGGTCTGACCCTTTTCGACATTACCATTTTCCTCTTAAAACATAGGACGCGCAAGCTTTCTCCGCGTCCCTCGATACGGGGTGGTCCGTCAGTCCGCGCTACCCTAATGCATTTGCCGCGACACGGGTCCACGGAATTCGGCGTATCTCAGTCGCACACGGTCAATTTAACAGCGTGTCACGCGTCAATTTATCCACGACAAAATATGGCCCCGACGCGACGCGTCATGTTGCGTCCCCGGGCGGGAGTTGCTAATGTATCCCTTTTCTCGTGGAAGTGGACCACCAAAAAGGTCAGTACGTTGAAGCCAGACAAAGGGGTGCATGGCTAGCAAGCAGCGACCTCTCCGTGGTTCCCGCTATGAGTACCTCGAGGGGCATGGTTAAATAAATGTGCTCAATCGGCCATAAACCTCAGGGGAAACCAATGCTGCCACTGCGAAGGACTGGGGCCTGACTGTGTGTCTACGCTTGAGGGTCGGCGACCTCACCTCCCAGAGCCAAGTAGGGTGTTTGTAGGGCCTAGGCCAGGCGATAACAGGTCCGGTGGAGCCAATGGGCAGGGTGGAGCCCATAAGAGAAAAAGGGAGGTAGTGCCCAAATAAAATAAAGGGTCCGGTGGAGCCCAGAAAAGAAAAAGGGAGAAGTGCCCAAATGGGAGGTAGTGCCCATACGTAAACCAAAGGTCCGGTGGAGCCAAAGGGCAGGGTGGAGCCCAGAAAAGAAAAGGGAGTAGTGCCCTAACGGGAGGTAGTGCCCAAATAAAACAAGAAGAAATCGCCAGCCGAAAGTCGTACATCCACAATTGACCAATGCTACTCAAACGGACACGATACGAAAACGAACGGGAAAGGACGAAGGCGGGTAGGAAATTTAAAAACCAATTAATGCCAGACAAAAAATACAAACTTAGGGCCTCGGACACAGGGGCTCCCGTCCCTGGGGTCCCTGTGGCGGAATTAACCGCTAAGGATAGGAGGGACACTGGCAACGACCTAGGCAATACAATAGGACTAGATTCGGGTATACGTTTGGACGGGATCGGTCTTCGCGTCGTCCGCGTCCACCTCGTAACGTGCGACGCTACGAATATAGGGAATAATAGGAAAAACAACCCCCGCGGCCCCCAACCCCAACGCGAAACCGCGGCCCCGCGATCGCGAACGTAGCCACAGGAATTAGGATCCTACAGCTGAACATGCGACGTTCAGCTGTAGTAACGGGCGAAATTAGGGAGCTAATAGCGCAAAAGCGACTGGACGTCCTGCTCCTGCAGGAACTAAACGTCAGAAAGCAAGGCGCAGAATATAGGGTAAACGGATTAGGGACCGGAGTGAGGGTGGCGGCGGTGAAAACCCACTCCCCGTGGGCCGCTGTCGCCATCCCCAACCCTCACTTTGAGGTCACGTTCATCTCACAGCTCAGTAACCCGCACTGCGCATGTGCGGAGGTGCTGACCCCCGGCTTCTCCTTCTACGCGGTATCCCATTATTTCCAATACCAAGACGAGATGGAGAAGCACCTCAAGCACTTGGAAACGGTACTCCTGGCATTGAGGGGGAAGAGAGTGATAATTTCTGTCGACGCGAACGCGTCATCCTCGAGAGCGAACATCCTCGCTCTGGAGCCCGCACAGCACAGACGAGAGGGGAGCGCAGTTAGAAAGATTAGTTTCCGCGTTTAGATTAACTATAGCTAACGACGCTAGTCAACCACCCACCTTCTGGACGCCAACAGGATCGTCATACATCGACGTTACCTTGGCATCCCCCTCCATGGTCCGCTATATTAAAGAGTGGAGGATAAGAAGCGAATGGGCGACTAGTGATCATAATGCCATCGACATCCGACTGCGGGCACCTAGGGCCGCGACGGGAAATCAGGGAGCAGCGAACTCTCGGTTCGACACTCGTCGAGCTGATTGGGAGCGGTTCTCGGAGGCCCTGTACGACCACTCACGGTCGAGGCTCGAAGTCCTGACTTTGAGGTCGGTGGAAGATGTAGGTAGGATGGCAGAGACGCTCACAGCCGTCATCACTGACGCCTGCACCGCGTCAATGCCTAGGAAAAGGAAATTTAGAAAGTCCAACCCGTGGTGGACAAAAGAGCTAACAAAGCTCAAAAAGGCCGTGTACAGGCAGAGACGTGCCTCCCAGAAGACGACAGACGGACCCTCCCGCCTCCAAAAACTGCAGGAGTACCGTACTTCGTTGCGGAACTACAGCAGGAAGGTGAAGAGGGCGAAACGGGAAAGCTGGCAAAACTTCGTGACGTCGAACGGGAACACGGAGCCCTGGGGCATCGTATACAAGCTCCAGGCAAATTAACTCCGTGTAGAGAAAGTATTAAGCACACTCCGGCGCAACGATAAAAGCACAACCGGTGCTCTGGAAACCGCCAGCGAGCTTCTGGAAGCCCACGTCCCTGACGACCGACCTGAACTCGACTCGCCGACACAAAGGGTTCTCCGGGAAGAGGCGCGAATTGCCCCGAATACCGCCGACGCCTCGCCCTTTTCCTTGGTGGAGGTGGCCGGAGCAATTCGTTCCTTCGGAAATAGAAAGGCGCCAGGACCGGACCTCATTGAGGTACAGGTCCTGAAGGCCTCCGCGAAAACAATCCTCGGGGAACTCACGCGACTATTCAATGGGTGCCTTCAATGGGGCGTCTTCCCCTCCGCCTGGAAGGTGGGCTCTCTGAGAATCCTCCTGAAAGGCGAAGGAAAGGACGAGAAGGACCCAAAGTCCTACCGACCGATATGCCTCCTCTCCGTGATCGGGAAAACATTTGAGAAGCACCTTAAGAGCAGATTAGAGCAGACGGCGATGGCGACGGGACGCATCTCCAGCAGGCAGTACGGGTTTGCGCGCGGAAAGTCGACTGAAGATGCAATTGTCGAGTTGCGCCGCATGGTTGTGAGATCGAACATCGGCATGTGATCGCACTACTCTTCGACATTTCCGGAGCCTTCGACAACGTCTGGTGGCCCCTAGTGTTAGGTAGTCTTAGGAATCGAGACTGTCCGCACAACGTCTTCGAGGTAATCTCCAATTACTTCGAGGACCGCAAGGTCAGTCTCACAGTAGGAACAGAAAGGATCTCCAAGCGCGCGACAAGAGGATGCCCGCAAGGTTCCGTCCTCGGCCCCGCGTGCTGGAACCTTATGTTCGACGGTCTCCTGAGGTTACTCGAAACCTCAGTTGAGAATAGGTTTGTAGCATACGCGGACGACCTCATCGTCCTCGTGGGGGGAAATAGCCGCAGAGACCTAGTGATCGAGGGTCAACGCGTTGTCGACCAGATCCTAGGTTGGTGCAGGACAGCTAAATTAGAGATATCCGATTCGAAATCGGAAGCGATCGTACTCCGGAATGGGTACGTAGATAGGGAAAAAATAGGCCGACGGGGAGGATCGCGTCCCGATAGAAAAAGGAAAGCAGTCCGCGTATCGAAAGTAGATTTTCAGAAGAGACCGCCGGTCATTCGGATCGGAGCGAGGTCAATTAAATTCAAGAACACAGTTAGATACCTAGGCGTCCACTTAGATAGGGACATGGGTGTCCGATCCCATTGTCAATATATCAGCGACAAAGTCGGGTCGCTCTTCGCGAAACTTGGCAGGTTGGCGAGACAAGGATGGGGGCTCGGTTTCAGAGCACTCTCGGCTTTGTACCGCGGGGTCTTCATCCCGGTAGCGACTTACGCCGCTGCAGGATGGGCTGGAGGCAGGGGAGCTGGGAATACTCGGAGCCGCTCAGCGCCGTGCTCTCATTTCGGTAACTGGTACATATCGCCGGTCATCGTGGGATAGCATGTGCGTGGTGGCCGGTACCCCCCCCCCCCCATCGGACTTGAGCTACAACAAGCCAAAGCCCTTTACCAGGTTAGGAGAAATATGGACGCCAGGATCGGTAACATCGTGGTCCCAGCGGGAACCAACGATGCGAAAATTAGGATCGTGGCTGAGGTGAAAAGGGTGTGGCAATCCATGTGGGACTCCTCCCACAAAGGCCGCACAACTTTCACCTTCTTCAGCAGCATCGAGAGAAGGATGGCGGCCGGGTGGATGATACCGAACCACTACACCACACAAGTCCTCACTGGACATGGGAACTTCCGTTCGCGCCTCTTCGCGTACGGTGTTGCCGACAGTGAGGCGTGTGGGTGTGGTCACGGGTCGGACACGGTAGACCACTTCCTTCTCAAGTGCAAAGACTTCGACCCGCAGAGAGAGGCTCTGCGGGACATCACCCTGAGCGAAAGCTGGAAATGGTCAGAGGCGGCACAATACTTCGTGTCGTCAGAAAAGGCTTTCCAGCTATTCGCAAACTTCTGCCGGGAGACCCTTTGGCTAAAGGTAGAACAAATCCCTACTCCAACAACCATCCCAATTTCCTGGGTCTTCGTTTAGTGGACGCGAGGCGTCACGTCACGAGTTCGCCTCCCCGTGGTTCCCCGTGGGCGCCAGCAGATGGATGGAAACTGAAATTCGCTGGCGGCTAAAGAACTCGTCCATTGTAAACGTCTCAATGGCACGTGCGGATTTTTCCTCGGCCGTTTCCCTTGAACGTGGGGCCACTGGAAGTAGATAGAAATTTAGTCGTGTATGCCTGAACGGGCGAGGAAGCATATCCGCGTCACCTTCGTGGTGGCCGGATTCACACTAAACTGTTGCGTCCCCGTAGCGTTTACGACGTTGACCTTTCGACACGGTCAATTCGTGGCACTGACCCGAATATTCGGAGCGACGATTAATTATTTTCATTACGTGCGAAGCCGTTCGTTTGTCACGAGGGTCGTTTGATCTTCGGGGAATCTTCTTCAGAAGGGAGAATTGTGTGAGCTCTTGTTAATATTACGTAAAATCAAATGTACAGTAATGTGTCCATAATTGACGCTGAGATTGTGCACAAAAATGGACAATTTGGGAGGAGGAGATACGATTCTTCGAGCCTTGTAGCTCGGTTTAATAGTTAGTAACAATCGATAACCATAAAAAACGAGTTACAAGGCTCGAAGAATCGTATCTCCTCTTCCAAAATTGTCCATTTTTGTGAACAATCTGAGCGTCAATTAGAGAGATATTACTGTAATTGTGAACTGAGTGTAACTTTTAATATGGTATTATATTTGTATACTTCTATTTTTTATTATTCCTAACATAGAAATTTACAAATAAGCTTTTGTTTAAATACCAATAAAAATATAAAAGTTAATTTGATTCTATAATTATTCACACCACGGTATAATTTTCGTAAAGCCTATGTAAGCTTTTGTAAATATTACGTTCGGTTATGTAAAGATTAGAACTTCGTTAAAAGGTTATGTAATGTTATGTCAAGGTTATAAATTTCAAAGTTATTTTATTACATAATCAGCTGTAATTATAGACTCAGTGCAACGTTTAACGTAATATCATATTTGCATACTTCGTATTTCCTATTACTATTGTTATTATAAAAATATACAAATATACTTATAATTCAAATACCACTAAAAACATAAAAATGAATTTGATTCTATAATTATTCACGCCGCAGTATAATTTTCGCTGACCTAACGTAAATTTTCGTACACATTGCGTAAATCAAATGTAATCGAAATTGATGCCATCGTGAACGATCTAAAATAAATAAATAACAAGATCGTAGAGATTGCAATGGAACGTTCATAAATTCGCGCAGGAAATCGGAATAGAGCTCGCAAAAAAATGTGATGGGACGCGTGTATAACCGGTTTTATCAAATGCAAATCTAGGGTTACAGAGCGCCGATCTGAAACGACGTTAATTGCGCGAGAACTTCATACTGTATCAAACTTAGCCGTGTTTGGTCCTAAAGTTAGACGTATCTAGCCCTGCAGCTTGCGGTAATATTCGCGATACAGATGTACGCGTTCTACGGCTGAATCATAGGGTCGAGTCCGCGCGCCAGCGATCCCGTCGTGATATCAATTCGCCTGCTCGGATTATAAGTTACATGTGTTCCTATTTCAGCATTATCGGTTTCGCTGCGAGCCGAAACGCCTGTCCGACGGAATCTCTTTACCCCGGGAATAACGTTATTATCGCGTTACCTCAGACGTATCCCCCGTTTCCATGGAAATCGACGGAACAGAAAATCCCGGGGCCGTTTAAACGCGATAATTCGTTTGCCGACGGTTTCCGAACGGCTCTTGTTTTAATCAACGGTTCCGGCCTGTGAATGGAAACCCGGAACCGCGCGGGGGCGCCAGACGGAAACAAAAGGAGAGGGTGCCGACGCGTCCGCGGTCTAGCGCGGATAATTATATCTGACCGCTTTTCCTCGAGTGTCGCCCAATTAATTTCCTCGAGTGCCGCCACCGCCGCTGGCTCGATACGTTGTCGCGGGAGAACGCGACACGCGGTCGGTCCATAAACCGGGGATGTGACCCAGGCCTGTGACGCCGGCATAATCTCGCGGACGCGCTTCCCTCGGCCGCAATAAAATGGAAAACAAACACAAACGCGCCCGACATTTCAGAGCACGGTTAAATTGACCGTCGATTTCGCAGACCAGCATGTTACTTTAAACGTACCGACGATTTTTTCTGGCAGGAGGTAACTCGGGCATGGCCCGACGAAAGTGATCGTCGAAAGAATAAGACACTCGCGGTTTTTTCGCGGGTTCCTGTTTCGCTTGTGCACTATGGTGGGAAAGAAGTCGATCCAGGTCGTGTAAATTTAACTGTACGGATCGCGTGTGAATTTAAATGTACGAAATTCGTGTGAATTTTACTCTGTGCGAAATTTGCGGAAATTCAACTGTGCGAAATTCTTGTAAATTTACCTGCGAGGATTGAACTGTGCGTACTTTGTGTAAAATTAACCGTACAGAATGGGCATAAATTCAACTGTGCGAATTTCGTGCAAATTTAACAGTACGGATTGCACGTAAATTTAACTGCGCGAATTTCGTGTAAATTTAACAGTACGGATTTCACGTAAATTTAATTGCGCGAATTTCGTTTAAATTTAATAGTGCGGATTTCACGTAAATTCAACAGCGCGTATTTCATGTAAAATCGTGCGCCACTGTATCGTATTCTCGACGGGCCGACAGCGAATTTCGACGCGTGGCCCACCGATCGTAAAAACCAAGGAAAGAAAAAAAACACGAAAGAAATAAAGAAAATCGGTGCTGACGAAAGATAAGTAAGATTTAACTTACTCTCGAGCGGACGATTTACGCAGCGCCACTTCCTTTTGTGGTGGGCACCAATACGAACGCGTAAACCGTTCAGCTCGCTGATAAGCCACGGAATGCTGGCAATGGGGGCGGAAAGCTCGGAAACGTGACCGGCTGCATCATCGAGCGTTACACCGGGGTTTGCGCAACTTTCTTCATTTAACTTGACTTCCGACATCCCCACTTCCCCGCCCCTCCACCGACGATTTCGTCGAGAGATGATGTATAATATCGTTGATCTGCTTCATAGTTATAGTGATTGGGAGCTTATCGAATGTAACGATTAGACTGCGGATTTTTGTGCGGAATAAAAATTGTCCGCGTCGATTGCAATAGAAACTAAAGGGACGGTTCTTTCCTTCAGTAATTATTTTAATCGACTGAAAATTATACATCGACATTTTTTAGTTCTTTCGATCTCTCTGTTATTTTAGATTTCAACTATTCGTCATAACTTTTCAGAAGAAGAAAATATTGAAATGTAGAAATTTGTTCAATATTTAAACAATATAGAATATGCATTGATTAGGAAAGAACTAAACATGATGAAAACAGGAAATATCGCGTACCGTATCTACAACTAGGATTACAACTACTTCACTTAATTCTACAACTCGCAACGCTCCTCAATCGACGACTCTCAAACACACTCTGTCCACTCCAAACACGCTCTTTCGACACTACGCCTGCCTTTCCAAAAACGTGACAATCGCATCCGCCGGCTCTCCGTCGCCAAGGGTTTTTCCCATCTGACCCGGCCTTCGCCAACGTTTCTCTTCTATTGCCTACCATAAATACAAAGTCTTAAAACTACGGTCTCCTAAGCCTAACACTCCTCCTCGTCCTAAACGTAACCACTAAATTACGATACTACAGAAATATTGAATATATTTCGAAAATAAATATATTAAATGTTACATATGTGTGTATAATGAAATATTAGAATAGAAATTTTTCAAAATTCGAACGGGTCGCGTGAATTCGTTTGAGATGTCAGAGGGAATATTTCTTGCAAATATTTTGCCTCCTTGCAACCAAAATTAACATTCATCACCAGCGCTTCCGTAGTCTTTTTGCCTAACACTAACATCAAAAATTCCCCGAAACAAAGTAATTTCCCTGACGAAACCAAAAAAGTAAAACGAAAGATCACGATTTGTCCCAACTCCATCACGCTCTAAAAATCGTAGAAAAGTTGGATTCATTCGATCGTACCGCAACGCAAAACCGAAATACATTAGTGTCGCCCATGCGTGACCGACGACGCGGTATCGAGCGCATTATTCAATTACCGGACGCTTTTAAATAAACAGAGAGATCTGTTGGTAACATGCGAGCCGTGAGAATGGGATCGAACCTGACATTTTAATTCGTGCGGTTCCCGGGCAGCGTTTGCGAGAAACGAGGTCGGCACCGTCGTGAAACAGCGATCCTCCGCCGAAGTTTCCGCCGAAGTTCTTACGCACTGACTCCGCATTCCTGGAACACTGCTTACAAATCATTAGTAACAATTATTACTCGATTGCCTGCTCGTAACGAAGGACCTTTCGCCGTAAACCTCGGAATTGGGAATAGCGTGCCGGCGGACATGTCGCGAAGAACAACGAACTAAGACCCGGCGAAGGGAGGGAGATAGGGTGGTTGAACGCACAGAGGCATTAAAAGTCAAAAACTCATCATCGCGGCCAAGTGTCTGCAAAGTCGGCATAAAAGAGCTAATAAGGGACGGCGTTTTAAACACATAAAGTCCAACAGCTGCTTCAGCCGAGCTACTCCGCAGTGATAACAAAAGAAGTTGAAGTATTAAATCCGAAATGTTCCTGGACGCCGTAAATGCCCCGTCCATGTCGCACGCACAACTCTTAAAGTCCTCCCATGGGTAAGGTTAATATCGGCGCTATCGGAGACACGCCTTTTTTCACGGGACAGGAAAACAAAGTAATTGCGAGCAGCTTCGCATTCGGTTTTTTTCCTCCGTCATTGATTTCATTTTTAAGCTTTTTACGAGCACGGGCATACCTGCGCAGTTTGTCGCCGGGAATGTGTGGATGGCTCTTCAAGCCGAGTCTGACAACGATGGAAAATCCACCGGCGTAGAATGTCCTGTCGTAAATTGAGTACGTGACTACGTTTGTTGCCGTCAAAACACCGTTCTCAGGATATTTACGAGTCGACGCTATTATGTGTCACAGGAGTGGCGTAAGGCTCCAATATTTTCGTTTTAAATACACTTATACTTATTTTTCATGGGCTGCCCCGTCGGTGTACGGGCGCGGACGTGCCGTACACGTATTTCTTCGTCAATTAACTACTACATGCGCACCACCTTTCTTCCCAACCTTTGTCCAACTATTGCCCTTTCCACGGGCACTGTGTCTGCCGAACGTTTTTTCACTGTCCATTAAAGCTTGACCAAATAATTTGGTGTGGATTTGCAGTGGATACGTAGCATTCGCGTGTTTAACCTTGTTAACGCTTTTTGGAGTTTTGTGACTTCCGTTCATTCACGTGGCGATTTTCGTTAAAACTGACAATCGGTTTAACTTGAATTTAAAACTAGGTATAGAATTTTTTCGGAAATATCGAAAGTCAATTTTGGAATACATTTTTTCTGTTCGATTAGTATATACACGGAATTACAATGATGCGACAATAAATAAAATATATGAAATATATAAAATAATGATAAAGAAAACCAGTACAGGTCGATCAACGTATTGCTCTAATTTCTCTAATTTTCTGCAGTTGTTGTTCCATCAGAAACCGAAAATTCGTGTGCGACGAGGGATGTAATTTTACGTTTGCAACAATCAACTGTAACCCGGGGTGCTCGGAATTTTTATTTCGACAGCCACGAACGCTTGATAACCGAGTTAGTGGTCTTAAAAATGATGTTCACTATTCTGCAGCCCCGAGTCTCCTGACCGTAA
Organism: Megalopta genalis; assembly: GCF_051020955.1. Lineage (NCBI taxonomy): Eukaryota > Metazoa > Arthropoda > Insecta > Hymenoptera > Halictidae > Megalopta > Megalopta genalis. The sequence goes on from NW_027476622.1 coordinate 115,877, forward strand.
AAAATTTACGGACTAATGCAGTTCTCCAGAACGGACCTCATCCTATTCTTTCTTGCGGATGCAGTGCACTTCTCCGCAAGAAGAAATCTAAAAAGCCATTAACACTGAACTGAAATAATGGACAGTCTTATCTTCCATCACCAAGTTCTAAAGGTCCATTCGCCGGCTATATAGCGATTAAAGTATTATTAACAGCTCGCAGTCATGCACGATTTTTTTAAATAACACAGCACCTCGTGCCCCTGAAACTTGTTAACTTTTAAACATTTCTATGTAAAGCCTACTTTTAAACTACTGTGGCGGCAACAAGCCGGCGCCACGTCTCCGCCATGTGTTTAGTTTTAAGGCGCAAGAATGTTTGGACGAATGGGCCGGGCTGCATGCTGTGCGTTAGCGTCGAGCGAATGTCTAGACGATTGGTTTGAGTGTCGCGTAGAATGAATGCGTCTAGCCAGGACAGAGTGAAAGCGAACCGTGAGAATGAGAAAGAATGATCTGGATGGGATGCATCGGTGAGCGAATGGTTAGTTCAGTAAGAACCCTCATCGGGAACGGTACGCGAGCGTCGCGAGTTTAGTTCCGATTGTAAATAAAGATAGTCTAATTGTAACCGGGTTCAATTCTCTCTTCCCGTCGCCGATCCCACCTCCTCATTGGTGACACCGACGTGATCTAAAGGAAGCGAACGACACGAATTTTGCAGTCGCATTTCGTTCGTGGTTTCGTGGCAGTGGATCGGGAGTTTTCGGAAGAGAACACGGACATTCGCACGTTTATTCGGTACGATGGCATCCCCGCCCGCATCGACAGTCAGCCGCGTCGCGGTGAAAATACCGGAATTTTCGCCGACCGACCCCGAGCTGTGGTTCGCGATGGTCGAGGCGAGTTTCGAGACGAGCGGCGTTACGACCGAAAAGACGAAGTTCGGGTACGTCCTGGGCGCGCTCAAACCAGAATACGCGGCCGAGGTCCGCGAAATCATCTTGAATCCCCCGGCTGAGCCGTTCACTAGGCTCAAGACAGAGCTGATAAGGCGGATCGGGGCGTCGCAGGAGCAGAAGACTCGGCGTCTCCTCGAGCACGAGGAGATGGGCGACCGCAAACCGTCGCAGTTCTTACGCCACCTGCGGACCTTGGGAGGAACAGCCGTGTCGAAGGAGATACTGCGTACCTTGTGGTTGGGCCGGCTCCCCGCGAGCATGCAGGTCATCCTGGCGACGCAGCGAGACGTCGAGCTCGACCGAGTGGCCGACTTGGCCGACACCATCGCTGACACGATGGGCCCACGCACGCGGGTAGCCGAGGCCTCTGCGGGTGCCGTCGCACGGCCGTCGAGGGATATGTGCGAAGTCGAGGAACAACTGTGCTCGAAGATGGCACAGCTCACGGCGACGTTTCGGCAGGAGCTCGCAGCAATTCGTCGCGAGATAAACCCCGGTCCGCGTTTTTCCCAACGGCGACCATCCACCCCGGGCCGAGCGCGATCGCTATCCCGAGAACGACGAACCGCGCTACGAGGCGGGAAGTGTTTTTACCACTACAAGTTCGGCGCGAACGCGTTCCGTTGCGAACACCCATGCAATTGGTCCGCGTCGGGAAACGAGATGGGCAGTCGTTAATGACGGCCAGCGACCACTGCCCACCATCGCGCCGTTTGTTCGTCACCGATCGAGTAACGAGAACGCAGTTTTTAATCGACACCGGTGCCGATCTCTGCGTTTTTCCTCGATCGAAAACTCGCGGGTTCCGCGAACGCGCATCTTACGTTTTATATGCGGCGAACGGGTCGGAAATTGCCACGTACGGGACGGTTACGCTGAGCCTCGACTTCGGGCTCCGTCGCGCTTTCGTATGGCGTTTCGTGGTGGCCGACGTGTCAAAGCCGATTATAGGCGTAGATTTCCTCGCGCATTACGAACTATTGGTGGACGTCGGAAAGTGCAAACTTTTAGACCAGGTGACGTCGATGACGGTGCCGGGACGCTCAGTGCGCGAGTGCGGGCCATCGGCGCCCTCGGTGAAGACAATTTTCGGTGATTCGAAATTCCACGAATTGCTGCAACGTTTCCCGAATATTACGCGACCAGTGGGGACACCCGTGCAAGTGCAACATGAAACGGTGCACTACATCCGCACAACGCCGGGTCCGCCTGTGGCTTGTAGGCCCCGGCGTCTCGCGCCGGATCGTTTGAGGCACGCGCGACAAGAATTCGAGACGATGATGCGTCTCGGCATCGCGCGACCGTCGGAAAGTGCGTGGTCATCGCCTCTCCATATGGTGCCCAAAAAAGAACAGGACGCTTGGCGACCGTGCGGGGATTACCGAGCTTTAAATGCGCGCACGGTGCCGGATAGGTACCCCGTGAAGCACATCGAGGACTTTTCTCACGCGCTTCACGGGAAGACGGTGTTCTCCACAATAGATCTGGCGCGCGCGTATAACCAGATTCCAGTGGCCACAGAGGACATCGCCAAAACCGCGATAACCACCCCTTTCGGACTATTCGAGTTCCCCTGTATGTCGTTCGGATTGCGAAACGCGGCACAAACGTTTCAACGTTTCATCGACGAGGTGCTGCGCGGCTTGGATTTTGTGTACGCGTACATCGACGACATACTGGTGGCATCGTCGACAGAAGAGGAGCACTTGCGCCACTTGGAGGAAGTTTTTTCACGCCTCGACAAGTACGGCGTGACCGTCAACGGGGCGAAATGCATTTTCGGCCAGGCGCAGGTTAAATTCCTGGGGTTCACCGTATCGTCCAAAGGCACCAGCCCGTTGGAATCAAAGGTGGAGGCGATCACCAACTACCCCCAACCGACCACCGCAAAACGGCTGAGGCAGTTCCTGGGTATGCTAAATTTCTATAGGCGTTTCATGCCCAGGGCTGCGCAGGTACAAGCGCCCCTCAATAACCTACTGCACGACGGCATCAAGGGTAACGCCAAGTTGGCGTGGACCGAGGAAGCTACCGCGGCTTTCGCCGAGGCGAAGGACAGTTTGAGGCAGGCGGCGTTATTGTCGCATCCGAGGGACGACGCGCCACTCGCCTTGTTCTGCGACGCGTCCGATTTTGCTGCAGGTGCGGCACTGCAGCAGCGGGTCGGAAAGGATTGGCAGCCGGTGGCTTTCTTCTCCAGGAAGCTCAGCGCCGCCGAGCGGAATTACGGCGCGTACGACCGGGAAATGTTGGCCATTTACTCGGCAATCAAGCATTTCCGACACATGGTGGAGGGGCGAACATTCACCATCTACACGGACCACAAACCGTTGACATTCGCCTTCCAACAAAAGCCCGAGAAATGTTCTCCCAGGCAATTTAGATACCTGGATTTCATCGGGCAGTTCACCACCGACATCCGCCACATCGCCGGGAAGGACAACGTCGTCGCCGACGCGCTATCCAGGTTGGAAGAAGTGGTAGAGTCTTTCAGCTACACCGATTTGGCGGAGTCTCAGCAGCGCGACACGGAACTTCAGGCGTACATGAGCGGGAGAATAAAAAACAATTTACGTCTAAAACGGATACGCCCGCCCGATTCGAACACTGAAGTGATCTGTGACGTGTCTACCGGGATTGCGCGACCTTTCGTCACGGGACAATTCAGGCGAGCCGCATTCGACTCGATGCACCGCTTGGCGCATCCAGGCGTTAAAGCAACGGTGAGACTCGTGACGGAACGATATGTGTGGCCGTCCGTCAAAGCCGATTGCCGGAGTTGGGCTCGCGGTTGCGTTCCGTGCCAGCGCGCCAAAATAAACAAGCACGTTTTCGCGCCGCCGGGAAGTTTCGACGCGCCGACCGGAAGATTCGAGCACGTGCACATAGACATTGTAGTTCTTCCGGTCTCAGAGGGGTTCAGGTACTGTTTAACCTGCGTCGACCGTTTTACGCGCTGGCCCGAGGCTTTCCCAATTCGGGATCAAGAAGCTTCGACCGTGGCACGCGCCTTTTACGAGGGTTGGATTTCACGGTTCGGAACCCCGTTGCGCGTGACGACCGACCAGGGTCGACAATTCGAGTCGCGCTTGTTTCAGGCATTGTCACAGTTAACAGGTGCAGCCCACTGGCGGACAACGGCCTATCACCCGGCGGCAAACGGAATGGTGGAGAGATTCCACCGCCAATTTAAGGCAGCAATCCGTTGCCAGCAAAACGTCAGCTGGACAAAGGTTCTTCCCACCATCTTGCTGGGCATCCGCGCAGCCTGGAGGGAGGACTTACAATCCACCGCAGCTGAGCTGGTCTACGGCGAGACACTGCGCCTACCAGGGGAATTCCTGGTCCCACAGAGAGCGGAGTCGCTGCCGCTGCCAGGGGATTTTGTCGCGGGATTACGAAAGCATTTCGCGACCCTCGCCCCAACGCCTGGCAGCAATCACTCGACGAAACGAGTTTTCGTTTTCAAGGACCTCGCCACGGCAGAGCATGTGTTCGTGCGGAACGACGCCGTGCGAGGAATCCTCCAGCCGCCATACGACGGCCCATACAGGGTCCTCGAGCGAGGGGACCGGACTTACTCCCTCAGTATCCGGGACAAGGCGGTCACAGTGACCATAGATCGCCTAAAGCCGGCGTACTTGCTGGCTACAGATCCAGCACCGCCGACGATACCAGGGGCAACACAGCCAGCGTTACCTGGAGAGTCCGAGGGGCCACCAACACCATCATCACCACCCACTCCGAGCGAGTTACGGGGCAGCCGCCCCAACCATCGCCACCATCTCGGGGTCCGGCGGTGCCGCCCCCCCATAGTAGTACCACCAGGTGCGGGTTTACGCACCACACGGTCCGGAAGAAGAGTGCGTTTCCCGGACCGATTGCAAGTTTCGTGATCGAGTCAATCACTGGCGGGGGGGTGATGTGGCGGCAACAAGCCGGCGCCACGTCTCCGCCATGTGTTTAGTTTTAAGGCGCAAGAATGTTTGGACGAATGGGCCGGGCTGCATGCTGTGCGTTAGCGTCGAGCGAATGTCTAGACGATTGGTTTGAGTGTCGCGTAGAATGAATGCGTCTAGCCAGGACAGAGTGAAAGCGAACCGTGAGAATGAGAAAGAATGATCTGGATGGGATGCATCGGTGAGCGAATGGTTAGTTCAGTAAGAACCCTCATCGGGAACGGTACGCGAGCGTCGCGAGTTTAGTTCCGATTGTAAATAAAGATAGTCTAATTGTAACCGGGTTCAATTCTCTCTTCCCGTCGCCGATCCCACCTCCTCACTACTTTTTACTTTAAATTTAATTTTATTCTCTCGATCAGTTTAATTTTTATTTGACGACTGTTATTTATTTATTTTTTAAGTTCGTTCTTTGTTGATATAGCAGATTACTCTGCCAATGTTCCTGGAAAATTATAATAATTTTAATCATTTACTTATTCTGGAACATCGAAATCTCCAAGTTACGCGTTTACGGGAATAAATAAATTAGCGATTATATTATTATTATTATTATTATTATATACAGGATAAAATAGCTGAATAGTAACATTTAAATGTCTCCATTATTTGTAGATACATCAGCGTACAACAAATTTAGTCACACACTGAATATTGTGATATTAAAAATGTGATATGGAAGGAAAAATGTTGTTTATTGCTTCGCCTCGTGGAAAATATTTCGAATACCACGTTCAGGAAGTAAAAGGCGAAATTTTATCGGGAAGCGTGTGGACCGCTGTACGCGTACGAGAAATTGTGTGAGAAAAGCGAGGCGAAAAACATTTTTCTCTTGCAACCATTTTGCTCGCCCTGTCGAACAGTTTAGTTACTGCGCACGTTTGACTGCGGTTTGCTGAGAAACATGACGCTTGCTCTGCGCACAAGTAGCCATAATTGCTAAGCTTGCCGTCGGGCGTCTCGAGGTGTCAACATTGCACGATGGCGTTCGGTGACTTCTCAAAGGCACGAAACAGCTTTCGTTGTGCACTTAGAAACAGCAAAGATATTTCAATGTTTTTTTTTCCACGCAGCTTCTTCGAACGCGTGTACGAAAATGATCAAAATTTCGGAACGAAAATAAACACGAATATACGACAAATGAAAATATGGTCTTCTTTCAAACTAATAAATGATCACGATAAGAAGAATACAAAGCCGGAGATTTATCGAGGACAATGAAAATAAAACGCGAACGGGTTACTATCGATCCACCAACAATGCCCATTACTTTTTTCGCCGTTGAGAAATTTGAAATGAATTTTTTATCGATGCCGGAATATGCCGCGCGCAAATGAACGAGAAAACTTGGTATAATTCGGATAATATTTGAATAAACGAGCCATCCCGGAAGGTCTCTTGTCATTTCAGTAATCGTCGAGAGAGGCTTCGATCGCTCTCGCTAGACCGACGAGCTCTCGGGTTAAGTACAGCTGCGAACCGTGTCGTTCCGTGCAAATACTTTCGTTGCTCTCCCTGGACAGAATAAATTTGGATCGCAAAGAAAACAGGCGCCATCAAAATACTTGGACATTCAATATTCTCTAACAAAACCCATCGTCGCAGCGTAAGAGTTGAATGAAGAAGGGCCTGCGAAATCACTTTATCAAAGAAGGCGGCGCAGTAATAACCATTTTCTCGTTGAAATTGCAATCTCTCTCTCTGTCTGTCTCTCTCTCTCTCTCTCGTCGGGCGCGACAGAGAAAATGGAAAAATTGTTGGAAAGATTGTGTCCCTTAACAGAAGATGATGATGACACTCGTTACGATCGGCCAGGGGCGAGCGTCTTCGTTACGCAAACGACACTGAATAAATCTGGTGCTTCATGCGTGCTTAGGAATCGTCGCGGCGCGTCGCGGGGACAAGCGTTGGCCTATGCAGAAGCGGCAAATTTGCGTCGAGTGACGTTACCTGCTTGCCTCGTACAGTAACGGACAAACGATTGAGACATCAAGAGAGAAGAAAAAGATCGGTTGAAGCGCAATTCGTCACACGAAATACGAGCAAACATCGAATCATCCAAGAATAATATTTAGTATTTAAATTATATGTATATATTTTGATGTAATATTTTTATAGAATATTTTTATATAAATATTTTGCACAATGTTTACGATTGGAAGTCAGTGGAATTCATTATTTCTTTCGAATCAAATTCACCCTTTTACAAGCGACACTCGCTGTTTTGCAAACGATACTCACCCTCCCACAAATTAAATTCACTTTCGTTAACCTTAGCTTTTGCAAATCAAGTTCTTCTACGTTGTTTTCTAAAACTATTCGAATGAAAATAACATTTACATAGAACAAGGAACATGAAATGCTCGTTTAACAGTAAACGTAGCCGCGTCTGTAATTTTCCTTCCAGTTTCGTAATTTCATCCACATATTCATGTAACAATAACGACAATCCGTGGGAGCGATGGTTGCAACAGAATAATTAACAACATCCGACACAAACTATTTGCCGAAATAATGTTCAATGTTTGAGAGCTTCAACTGATGGACGTGATCCCGCGGCTCCTGTGTCTTCTGGAAGATGACATCATCTAAAACGATAATGATCTCTGAAGAATTTCGCGAAAAATATTTCCAGCTGAAAAATTGTGAATGTTATATAAGTGAGACACATATTTGCAGATTGAGGAAGGAAACAAACCGAAGAAACAAGTATCAGTTGCATGTTTGGAACTGAAATTAAAATCCGTCGTCTTAAAATTAAGACCGCTGCTACTCTATGCAGCAAAGTCTACCGTAGACGAATACTTTGTATGCTAGCATAATCGCCGGCGGGGGAAGATCGAACCAATATAATCTGGAAAGGGATCAGAGGGAATTTGGAGCGAGAACAGGCATTTGCATGTTTCGGACACAGGTCAGCTTGAGCACAAGCGACCCCTGATACATGCTAATTAAGCTTCATGAATTTAAAATTGCGCTCGTTAACCGAGGCGCGTGTCAAACAATTTCATGTCACGATAATGATTATCTTCAGCTCGCTTTATTACTACGGGAGACCCATTTCTCGCGTGACGCCGCGAATTTAGGAAAAACCGGCGGCGGCGGCGGCGGCCGTGGCGTGTTCGAAGGATCGCCCTCCGGAAAAGTTGGTTTGAGCCCGGCCGAACTCCGGGGTCAACTTATGCACGGATATATCCGGCTTTGATCGCGCGGCGACCGTTCCCCTCGATGAAAGGAGTCAAGCCCGCCGCGTCGAAGCAGGCCAGATAAACGTATCACGGCTGACGCCTTTGTTCCTGATTATGGAATTTTATCGAGCGACGCGCAGCGTCCGTGTTTCCTTCTCGCCCGTTTCAGTTTTATTACCGCGAGACACTATTTTTATTCCGGGATTTATAACGGCCAGCTCAGCCGGCCTCGAAATAATCTCCCGCCAGGCTTTTCAAAAATTCCACTTTTTTCGGACAACATTATCCTTAACGCTGCCCCCTACCCACACCATCCTGCACGCTGCTCCATCACGGTCGCGCGCAGGCTGCGACCAGCTGAAAAAGATGAACCGTACATCGCACTTGCACTTTACTTACAACACCTGCGATTCTTTTTCTCCATCCGGCGCGGCGGAGCGAGCCGCGAAGGGAACTATCCCCGGCTGAATTAGAGCCTTCCGAGCTGCTGTAACGAAATAAACGCCGACGCCCGGTTCAAACTGCGACCAACGTAATTACAGAGCTGCGCGGGAAGGGCTGGCCGCGCAGGTACGAAAATGAAATCGCGCTGGACAGAGAGTGTTTTTCTTTTTTTATCGGAGCGTCGCGTCGCTACGTTCGCGCGTCGCTCTCGCAGCGAGTTAACGAAAACCGCGGTGTCGCCGTGGGACGGCTTGCCAATATTATTGACGCGAATCTTGGAACAACGGGCAAGCAATATCGCGAAATAATAAATAACTTCGTCGCCGTTATCCGCGAAGCTCCGCGAGCGAATATTTGATATAATGCGTGCCCGGAATAACGGTGGGGGAGGGGAAGGAGCACGCCAGCGAGCGCCCGGCTCTTTAATCTATCGCCCACCTATCCTTGCTTCCGTTTGAGGCGTGGATAAAAATGCAGATTCCGAAAGGCCAGAAAAATGCTAACTACATTGATAAATGGCCTGCACAAATGGCCCATAAATCCTTCGAATGATGTACATCGTCTCCGCGGATCACCCGCGCAAACGACCAGTTTAAAACGGTGGGAGGGGAGGCGTGCGGATCCTCATATATTCCTCGGCTTTATTTATACTTGTGGATGTGTAATATCTAGACCACTGCTATTCGTGCAAGATGAACATTTTCCACGTCTATCGCAAAACGGTCCGGTGTAATCTTCTTTCCTTTTTCTTTTTTTTTAATGATTTTGCGACGTTCGCAAAATTCGTGTTTCACGCGAAGTACGTTAGATGCATTTTTTGAACATTATTTCAAATTGCTACACGTAGCTTGATGTTCAGAAAACTTTTCTTTCTTTTTACTTTCGAGCAATATTGATCTCGCTTGAGAATATTTTGCATTGCTTCTTATTTACGAAGTTTTGTTAAAGTTGCATGTTGGCGAGAAGTATATATTTTTATAATAATACGATAAATGCAATAAGTATAACTATGTACGCTAGCGACGCTGGTAGCAAATGCGTTAATAAGTTCTAATTAATGTATCAACATTTTTAGTTTCGTTTCACCTTTTCACTATCTCCGATTCCACCCAATCATTTTTAGTAAAATTTTTCGAGTTGATTTTCGGTACTTGTTGGATTAATTAACTCCATTGGTCAAAGATTTTACACGACGATCGCGTTTCGCGCGTGAACGAAAAATGTAAAACGTACGCGAGATGAAAAATGGTAGCACGCGAATGTTATTATATGTTCGTACAATGATAGTGGATGTAATTAAACTTTTATTTGAGAAAGTGAAATTTCGTGTGCGTCAACCTAACTTGCAACGTCGAGTACGTGCATTATCTCTGATGTTCATTCTGCCGCACTGAATGGAGACGGAATGAAGCATCGGGTGGAATGGGATTCTATTAAATGGTGCTTCCTGTTCAAAAAAAATCCACTTCGACGATTTTCTGCGTTGTTCGAATAAAAGAATTCAACGGTTTGAATGGAATGGAGCTGTCTGGGGCTAATATTTTATTATTCGCATTAACTTATATGCTAATAATTGATATCTATGGAAACAAATACTGAATTCGATAAATTTCTCGGTTGTTATAGTGTGATATATTCAATTTTGAGAATACTATGGGACACGAAAATTGATAGCGAATTGCCATGCAGTGGGAGAGCTCTCGACGAATTTAATATTCAAACGACCCAGATCCCCGTTCGTACGACACATATTTACGGATGATAGTTATTCGCTGCGTAACGAGTCGGTAAATAGTCACACGATATTACCGTGTGCAACGTACACTGTTCAGATTTTTACCCGTAAATCACGACAGCATCGGAATGAGGAAGATTCCATGGATCACAATAAATCGAAATGATGGAATATAACTTTTCCTCTGATTGAAAGTTCCACCCCCCCCCCCCAACCCAAAAAAATGAATTTTGAAATCAATCGAGTACATGTGCAAATGACTGATCGTTGCTGTAACCGGTTGCAATACAAACTGCTACCGCGGCCATTTTTCTATACGGTTAACTTTATCTTTTTGGACAATGAAGCTTCGTACGAGGAGAAGTTACTTTGTCATTTTGACTTATTGCGAGCCATGGGATGTCCATCACTGACGGATAGAATTTACTACCTAACCTCTATTCTTATCTTTCTTTTGCACGATTTATGAATTTTCAACGAATAAAATATTCGAATAGAATATTGCAATTAAATAATCTAGTGAAATATTGGAATAAAATATTGGAATAAAATGTTCCAATTAAATATTCGAATAAAGTATTCGAATAAAATATACCAATGAATAATTCGAATAAAGTATTGGAATAAAATATTCGAGTAAAGTATTCGAATAAAATGTTCGGACAAAAAGAATTCCTTCGGATAATTATCGAGGATAATTGTCTTGGATAATCGACTATTCGAAACAATAGCCAACTGGAGCTAAAATAAATAATCGTTGGAACAAATAAGAATCTGAAACCAATTAATTCGTTTTAACGCGATCAACCGTACCTAAAATAAAAGACTGCAAATGTTCATCGAGCCTGTGATAGACCTGAATCCTTTAGTATCATTTGTGATATACGTCGAGCCTAACTGCGGTTGCAACATCTATGGTCTCACTGCAGATGATTCAGATCTCGGTGAAAGACAATCATAGTGCACCCGTAGAACATGATACCGGTCCCCTCTGTATAGGATACGAAATACACTGCGACCTCATGGAAAGCTGTAGATTCAGTAGCTATGGAAATCAATAACGGCAATCCCAGCCCTGTGGAACACGATATCAAGGATGTCGTATTCCTGGCACAGATATTGCGTTACGTTGTTTTACTTTCTTTCCCATTGACGATTAACGTTGATTTACGTTGTTCTACATTCTTTTTCTTTGTTTTGCATTGATGATTTACGTTGTTTTACGATGATTTACTTTCGTTGCTTCGTTCAGCGTTGTTGTTTAACACAGTATTACGTTGTTTTACATTATTCTACATTGGTTTTACGTTATTTTATATTGGTTTACATTTATTTGCTTTTTGTTATCTTGCTTTTCGTTGTGTCGCATTAATCATTAACGTTGTTTTACGCTGATTTACTTTGTTTCACGTGGTTTTTAGAAATAGTATTACGTTGATTTACGTTATTACACATTGTTTTTACGTTGTTTTATATTGTTTTAGATTGCGTTACGTTGTGTTACGTTGTTTTACTTTGTTTCGCATTGGTGATTTACGTTGTTTTACGATGATTCACTGTCTTTGCTGTTTTTCGCGCACCAACACTGCGACCGTTGTTCGGTCTACGGGGGTTGTAAGTCCCCGATTCGAATTCGACAATGTAGTTCGCGATACTCTGTGCCCACTTATGGTAACAGAGCTGGTAGTGAAGGGTGTTGACTGTTACACTTTTTTAATAAAAATAACGACTTTAATTTAAAATACTAGTTATAATACACGGAGTGTTTTCAGTCTGTGTTACGGTGTAGAATGATTTGTGTATCAGAAGACTGTTGAGTGATTGTTTGATGACTTCTGTTCATGACTATCTGCCCGCCTCGCGATGTGCAGGCACTTTTATTAAGGAAGCTTCTTCCAGGATGGAGAAGTGCACTGATTGGTTTTTGCCGAACGTTGTGTTTGTCCAATCAGTGCCCTTTTAAATTTTAGCAACACCCCGAGAGCAACAGGTCTCGGAGAGGACGTGAATGATTTATGACACGGTCGAAGGGTTTCCGCCGCCTTCAACGACACAAAGGAAATTCCTCCAGGTCAACTCACGGTAGCCTCGAGTACCGTCTTACGCACTCGGCTCGAGATGACCCTTCGGAAATCCCGTGCCGGAGCAAACGTGCGGCGCAGATGTGCTGTGGAGTGTCTAATTATCTTGTTTTATGGGTTGAAAAATGCGGATGGTTGTACTGGCATAAAACATTCTATGACAACGGAACATTTGCATTGTTCCGCATTGTTGTTCAAAACAGTAATACGTTGTTTTACGTTGTTATACATTGTTTTTACGTTGTTTTCTATTTTTTATACATTGATTTACGTTGTGTTACGTTGTTTTCCTTTGTGTCGCATTGATGATTATCGTTGCTTTACGTTGATGTACTTTGCTTCACGTGGTACTTTAAAATAGTATTACGTTGTTTTACGTTGTTATACATCGTTTTTACGTTGTTTTATATTGTCTCACATTGCTTCACGTTGTGTTACGTTGTTTCACTTTTTTTCTTATTTACGATTTACGTTGTTTTACGATGATTTACGTTCTTTACTTTGTTCCGCGTTGTGGTTTAAAACAGTAATACGTTATTTACGTTATAATATCTTATTTTTACGTTGTTTTATATTGTTTTACAATGATTTACGTTGTGTGACGTTGTTTTTCTTTGAGTCGTATTGGTGATTTACATTGTTTTACGTTGATGTAATTTGTTTCACGTGGTGTTTTAAATTAGTTTTATGTTGTTTTACGTTGTTATACATCATTTGTACATTGTTTTATATTGTGTTACATTGCTTTACGTTGTGTTACGTTGTTTTGCTTTGTTTCGCATTGATGATTTACGTTGTGTCACGAGGCTTTACGCCCTCTGCATTGTTCCGCGTTGCTGTTTACAACAGTATTACGCTGTTTTATGTTGTTATACATTGTTTTTACGTTGTTTTATATTGTGTTACATTGCTTTGAGTTGTGTTACTTTGATTTACTTTTTTTTGCATTGATCATTTACGTTGTTTTACGATGCTTTACGTCCTTTGCATTGTTCCGCGTTATTGTTTAAAACAGTATTACGCTGTTATACGTTGTTATACATTGTTTTCACGTTGTTTTATGTTTTTTATACATTGATTTACGTTGTGTTACGTTGTTTTTCTTTGTATCACATTGATGATTAACGTTGTTTTACTTTGATGTGCTTCGTTTCACGTAGTTCTTTAACTTAGTATTACGTTGTTTTACGTTGTTATACATTATTTTTGCTATGTTTTATATTGTGTTACATTGCTTTACGCTGTGTTACGTTGTTTTACTTTTATTCGCATTGATGATATACGTTATTTTACGATGCTCTACGTTCTTTGCTTTGATCTGCGTTGTTGTTTAAAACAGTATTACGCTGTTATACGTTGTTATACATTGTTTTTACGTTGATTGATAATTTTGTACATTGATTTACGTTATGTTACGTTGTTTTTCTTTGAGTCGCATTGATGATTTACGTTATTTTACGTTGATGTACTTTGTTTCACATGGTTTTTTAAAAATACTGTTGCGAATTACTGCACTTCTCTTGCGTCGCGGCATTTTGTTTACAATAGAGTACATAAACTATAATACAACTAAATTCGATTATGTTAGAGATCTTTGAATTAGATGGTGTTGATCGCTCGACGATCCAATCCCGACTCTTCGATTGTCCGTTGATAACACACCTCCGTGGCAACCCCTCTCTTCTATTTTTCTTTAAGGAGTTGCTCACAACAGGGCCGTTTCACATTACAGCGACTTGATTTGGACAAGTCGCCGTAACAATACTATTACGTTGCTTTACGTTGTTATACATTGTTCTTACGATGTTTAGTATTGTTTTACATTGATTGACGTTGTGTTACGTTGTTTTTCTTTGTGTCGCATTGATAATTAACGTTGTTTTACGTTTATGTACTTTGTTTCACGAGGTTCTTTGAAATAGTATTACGTTGTTTTACGTTGTTATACATTGTTTTCATATTGCTTTATATTGTTTTACATTACCTTTATCTTGTGTTACGATGTTTTACTTCGTTTCGCATTTACGATTTACGTTGTTTTACGATGCTTCTCGTTTTTTGCATTGTTCCGCGTTGTTGTTTAAAATAGTATTACGTTGTTTTACGTTGTTATAAATTGTTTTTACGTTGTTTTATATTGTATTATATTGATTTACGTTGTGTTACGTTGCTTTTCTTTGTGTCCTATTGATAATTAACGTTATTTCACGTTGATATAATTTGCTTCACGTGGTTCACTAAAATAGTATTACGTTGTTTTACGTTGTTATACATTGTTTTTAAGTTGTTTTATATTGTTTTACTTTCTTTTACGTTGTGTTACGCTGAAACGACGTGAAAACAATGTATAACAACGTAAAACAACGTAATACTGTTTTAAACAACAACGAGGAACAATGCAAAGTACGTAAAGCATCGTAAAACAACGCAAATCATCAATGCGAAACAAAGTAAAACAAGGTAACACGACGTAAATCAATGTAAAACAATATAAAACAACGTAAAGTCAATGCATAACAATGCAGATCAACATAGTACTGTGATAAACAACAACGTGAGGCAACGTAAAACAACGTAAAGCAAGGTAAAAGAAAGTAAAACAACGTAAAAACAATGTAAAACAACGTAACATAATGAAAAAAAGCATAGAACAACCTGAAAAGCAATGAATAGCAACGTAAAGCAATGTAATACTCTTTTAAAAACAACGCCAAACAAGGCAAACGACGTAAAGCAATATAAAACAACGTAAGTAATGAATGCGAAACAAAGTAAAACAACGTAACGCAACGTTGAGCAATGTAAAACAATATAAAATAACGTAAAAACAATGTATAACAACGTAAAACGCCGTAATACTGTTTTAAGCAACAATGCGGGTCAACGTTAAACAACGTAAAACAACGTAAAAACAAAGTAAAGAAACGTAAATCATGAATGCGATACGAAGTGAAACAACCTAAAACAACGTAAAGCTATGTAAAACAATATAAAACAACGTAAAAACGATGTATAACAGCGTAGAGCAACGTAATACTGTTTTAAACAACAACGTGAGACAACGTAAAACAACGGAAAGCAAGGTAAAAGAACGTAAAACAACGTAAAAACAAAGTAAAATAACGTAAAATAATTTAAACCAGCAATGCGTGACAAAGTAAAGCAACTTGACACAACGTAAGACAACGTAAAACAATATAAAACAACCAAAAAACAAAGCATAACAACGCAGAAGAACATAAAACTATTATAAACAACAACGTGAGACAAGGTGAAATAACGTAAAGCAAGGTAAAACACGTAAAACAACGTAAATCATGAATGCGAAACGAAGTGAAACAACGTAAAGGAGGAGGTTGGTAAGGTGGAGGGAAGTAACAGGCGGAGGTAGAGATAGTGATAGAGGTACATACGTAGCGGTAGAGGTAGAGGTACATGCGTAGAGGTAGCATTTGAGGTAAATGCGTCGAGGTAGAGTTAGAGGTACATGCGTAGAGGTAGAGGTAGAGGTACTTGCGTAGAGGTAGAGGTAGAGGTACAGGGGTAGAAGTAGAGGTATATGTACAGACGTAGAGGTGGAAGTAGAGCTAGAGGGAGAATTGCAGGCGTAGATATAGAGGTAGAGGTAGAGGTTCATGCGTAGAGGAAGAGGTAGAGGTTCAAGCGTAGAGGTAAGGGTAGAGGTAGAGGTAGTGGTACAGACGTAAAGGTAGAAGTCGAGTTATAAGCGTAAATGTAGAGGTAGAGGTAGAGGTGGAGGCACATGCGTAGAAGTAGAGGTAGAGGAACATGCCTAGAGGTAGAGGTGGGGGTACAGGTGTAGAGATAGAGGTAGAACCAGAGGGAGAAGTACAGGCGTAGAGATAGAGATAGAGGTAGAGGTAGAGGTAGAGGTACGGCCGTAGAAAAAGAGGTAGAGGTAGAGGTAGAGGTACATTTGTAGAGGTAGAAGTAGAGGTACAGGCGTAGAGGTCGAAGTAGGGGTACAGGCGTAGAGGTACATACGTAAAGATAGAGTTAGTGGTACACGTAGGGGTAGAGGTAGAGCCAGAGCTAGAGGTAGATGTAGAGGTACAGGCGTAGAAGTTGGGGTAGAGTTATAGGCCTAGAGTTAGTGGTACCGGCGTAGAAGAAGAGGTAGAGGTAGAGCTACAGGCGTAGACGTAGAGGTAGAGGTTGAGGTAGAGGTGGAGGTACAGACGTAGACGTAGAGGTAGAGGTACAGGCGTATAGGTTGGAGTAGAGGTAGAGTTGGAGGTAGAGGTAGAGGTGGAGGTAGAGGTAGAGGTGGATGTAGAGGTACAGTAGTAGAGGTTGAGGTAGGGGTAGTGGTAGAGGTACAGGTACAGGCGTAGATGTAGAGGTAGAGGTGTATATGTAGAGGTAGAGGTACCAGCGCAAGGCTAGCGGTCGATTTATTGGTAGTGGTACATGCGTAGAGATAGAGGTAGAGGTACATGTGTACTGGTAGAGGTCGAAATACAAGCGAAAAGATAGAGGTAGAGGTAGAAGTAGAGGTAGAGGAAGAGGCACATGCGTAGAGGTAGAGGTAGAGGTACATGCGTTAAGGTAAAGGTACATGCGTCAGGGTAGACTTAGAGGTACATGCGTAGAGGTAGAGGTTGTGATATACATGATTTAGCTTCAACTGCATGCGAAACAAACGAGTTAGCTTCAAATCCATGGGAAACGCAGGATTTAGCTTCAAATCAATGCGAAGTAGAAGGCTTAGCATCAAATCCATGCGAAATAAATGAGTTACATTCAAATACTTGTGATATAAATGAAATAGCTTGAAATGCATGCGAAACAAACGAGATAGCTTCAAATGCAAACGAAACACATAATTCATATTCAAATCAATGCGAAGTAGAAGCCTTAACTTCAATTCAAATGCCAATCATACGCTTTAGCTTCAAATACTTGTGATATACATGATTTAGCTTCAACAGCATGCGAAAAAAACGGGTTAGCTTGAAATCCAAGTGAATGATATGATTTAGCTTCAAATCAATTCGTAGCAGAAAGCTGATCTTCGAATCCATGCGAAACAAATGGTTTAGCATCAAATACTTGCGATATACATGATTTAGCTTCAAATCAATGCGAAGTAGAAGGGTTATCTTCGAATCCATGCGAAACAAATGGTTTAGCTTCAAATACTTGTGATATACACGATTTAGCTTCAACAGCATGCGAAACAAACGAGTTAGCTTCAAATCCATGCGAAACATATGATTTAACTTCAAATCAATGCGAAGTAAAAGACTGCTCTTCGAATCCACACGAAACATATGGTTTAGCTTCAAATACTTGTAATATACATGATTTAGCTTCAACATCATGCGAAACAAACGTGTTAGCTTCAAATCCATGCGAAACATATGATTTAACTTTACATCAATGCGAAGTAAAAGGCTGCTCTTCGAATCCACACGAAACAGATGGTTTAGCTTCAAGTACTTGTGATATACATGATTTAGCTTCAACAGCATGCGAAACAAACGAGTTAGATTCAAATCCATGCGAAACACATGATTTAGCTTCAAATGAATGCGAAGTAGAAGGGTTATCTTCGAATCCATGCGAAACAAATGGTTTAGCTTCATACACCTGTGATATACATGATTTAGCTTCAACTGCATGCGAAACAAACGTGTTAGCTTCAAATCCATGCGAAATATATGATTTAACTTCAAATCAATGCGAAGTAAAAGGCTGCTCTTCGAATCCACACGAAACATATGGTGTAGCATCAAATACTTGTAATATACATGATTTAGCTTCAACATCATGCGAAACAAACGTGTTAGCTTCAAATCCATGCGAAACATATGATTTAACTTCACATCAATGCGGAGTAACAGGCTGCTCTTCGAAACCACACGAAACGGATGGTTTAGCTTCAAATACTTATGATATACATGATATAGCTTCAACGGCATGCGAAACAAACGAGTTAGATTCAAATCCAAGCGAAACACATGATTTAGCTTCAAATCAATGCGAAGTAAAAGGCTGCTCTTCGAATCCACACGCAACAGATGGTTTAGCTTCAAATACTTGTAATATATATGATTTAGCTTCAACTGCATGCGAAACAAACGTGTTAGCTTCAAATCCATGCGAAACACATGATTTAGCATCAAATCAATGCGAAGTAGAAGGCTTAGCATCAAATCCATGCGAAATAAATGAGTTACATTCAAATACTTGTGATATAAATGAAATAGCTTGAAATGCATGCGAAACAAACGAGATAGCTTCAAATCCAAACGAAACACATAATTCATATTCAAATCAATGCGAAGTAGAAGCCTTAACTTCAAATCAAATGCCAATCATACGCTTTAGCTTCAAATACTTGTGATATACATGATTTAGCTTCAACAGCAAGCGAAACAAACGAGTTAGAATCAAATCCATGCGAAACACATGATTTAGCATCAAATCAACGCGAAGTAGAAGGCTTAGCATCAAATCCATGCGAAATAAATGAGTTACATTCAAATACTTGTGATATAAATGAAATAGCTTGAAATGCATGCGAAACAAACGAGTTAGATTCAAATCCATGCGAAACACATGATTTAGCTTCAAATGAATGCGAAGTAGAAGGGTTATCTTCGAATCCATGCGAAACAAATGGTATAGCTTCAAATACTTGTGATATACATGATTTAGCTTAAACAGCATGCGAAACAAACGAGTTAGCTTCAAATCCATGCGAAACACATGATTTAGCTACAAATCAATGCGAAGTAGAAGGCTTAGCTTCAAATCCATGGGAATCAAATGGTTTAGCTTCAAATACTTGTGATATACATGATTTAGCTTCAACAGCATGCAAAACAAACGAGTTAGATTCAAATCCATGCGAAACACATGATTTAGCTTCAAATGAATGCGAAGTAGAAGGGTTATCTTCGAATCCATGCGAAACAAATGGTTTAGCTTCATACACCTGTGATATACATGATTTAGCTTCAACTGCATGCGAAACAAACGTGTTAGCTTCAAATCCATGCGAAACACATGATTTAGCATCAAATCAATGCGAAGTGGAAGGGTTATCTTCGAATCCATGCGAAACAAACTGTTTAGCTTCATACACCTGTGATATACATGATTTAGCTTCAACTGAATGCGAAACAAACGAGTTAGCTTCAAAACAATGCGAAACACATGATTTAGCTTCAAATCAATGCGAAGTAGAAGGCTGATATTCGAATCCATGCGAAACAAATGGTTTAGCTTCAAATACATGTGATATACATGATTTAGCTTCAACTGCATGCGAAACAACCGAGTTAGATTCAAAACCTTGCGAAACACATGATTTAGCTTCAAATAAATGCGAAGTATTAGGCTGATCTTCGAAACCATGCGAAACAAATGGTTTAGCTTCAAATACTTGTGATATACATGATTTAGCTTCAACAGCATGCGAAACAAACGAGTTAGATTCAAATCCATGCGAAACACATGATTTAGCTTCAAATGAATGCGAAGTAGAAGGGTTATCTTCGAATCCATGCGAAACAAATGGTTTAGCTTCAAATACTTGTGATATAAATGATTTATCTTCAACAGCATGCGAAACAAACTAGTTAGCTTCAAATCCATGCGAAACACATGATTTAGATTCAAATCAATGCGAATTAGAAGGGTTATCTTGGAATCCATGCGAAACGTATGATATAGCTTCAAATACTTGTGATATACATGATTTAGCTTCAACAGCATGCGAAACAAACGAGTTAGCTTCAAATCCATGCGAAACACATGATTTAGCATCAAATCAATGCGAAGTGGAAGGCTTATCTTCGAATCCATGCGAAACGAATAGTTTAGCTTCAAATACTTGTGATATACATGATTCAGCTTCAACTGCTTGCGAAGCAAACGAGTTGGCTTCAAATCCATGCGAAACACATGATTTAGATTAAAATCAATGCGAAGTAGAAGGCTTATCTTCGAATCCATGCGAAACAAATGGTTTAGCTTCAAATACTTGTGATATACATGATTTAGATACAGCTGCATGCGAAAAAAACGAGTTAGCTTCAAAACCAAGCGAAACACATGATTTAGCCTCAAATCAATGCGAAGTAGATGGCTTAGCTTCGAATAAAAGCTAACCAAATGGTTTACCTTCAAATACTTGTGATATGCATGATTTAGCTTCAACTACTAGCGAAAAAAACGAGTTAGCTTCAAATCCAAGCGAAACACATGATTTAGCCTCAAATCAATGCGAATTAGAAGGGTTATCTTCGAATCCATGCGAAACAAATGATATAGCTTCAAATACTTGTGATATACATGATTTAGCTTCAACAGCATCCGAAACAAACGAGTTAACTTCAAATCCTTGCGAAACACATGATTTAGATTAAAATCACCGCGAAGTAGAAGGCTTATCTTCGAATCCATGCGAAACAAATGGTTTAGCTTCAAATACTTGTGATATACATGATTTAGCTTCAACTGCATGCGAAACAAACGAGTTAGCTTCAAATCCATGCGAAACACATGATTTAGATTCAAATCAATGCGAATTAGAAGGGTTATCTTGGAATCCATGCGAAACGTATGATATAGCTTCAAATACTTGTGATATACATGATTTAGCTTCAACAGCATGCGAAACAGACGAGTTAGCATGAAATCCATGCGAAACACATGATTTAGCATCAAATCAATGCGAAGTAGAAGGCTGATATTCGAATCCATGCGAAGCAAATGGTTTAGCTTCAAATACTTGTGATATACATGATTTAGCTTCAACAGCATGCGAAACAAATGAGTTATATTCAAATCCAAGCGAAACACACGATTTATCTTCAAATCTATGCGAATTAGGAGGGTTATCTTGGAATCCATGCGAAACGTATGATATAGCTTCAAATACTTGTGATATACATGATTTAGCTTCAAACAGCATGCGAAACAAAGGAGTTAGCTTCAAAACCAAGAGAAACACATGATTTAGCTTCAAATCAATGCGAAGTAGAAGGCTGATCTTCGAATCCATGCGAAGCAAATGGTTTAGCGTCAAATAATTGTGATATACATGATTTAGCTTCAACAGCATGCGAAACAAATGAGTTATCTTCAAATCCAAGCGAAACACATGATTTATCTTCAAATCAATGCGAAGTAGAAAGCTTAGCTTCAAAACCATGGGAATCAAATGGTTTAACTTCAAATACTTGTGATATACATGATTTAGCTTCAACTGCATGCGAAACAAACGAGTTAGCATAAAATCCATGCGGAACACATGATTTAGCTTCAAATCAATGCGAAGTAGATGGCTGATCTTCGAATCCATGCGAAGCAAATGGTTTGGCTTCAAATAATTGTGATATACATGATTCAGCTTTAACAGCATGCGAAACAAACGAGGTAGCTTCAAATCAAATCCATGCGAACACATAATGTAGCTTCAAATCAATGCGAAGTAGGAGGCTGACCTTCGAATCCATACGAAGCGAATGGTTTAGCTTCAAATACTTGTGATATACATGATTTAGCTTTAACAGCATGCGAAACAAACGAAGTAGCTTCAAATCCATGCGAAACACATGATTTAGATTCAAATCAATGCGAATTAGAAGGGTTATCTTGGAATCCATGCGAAACGTATGATATAGCTTCAAATACTTGTGATATACATGATTTAGCTTCAACAGCATGCGAAACAAACGAGTTAGCTTCAAATCCATGCGAAACACATGATTTAGCATCAAATCAATGCGAAGTAGAAGGCTGATCTTCGAATCCATGCGAAGCAAATGGTTTAGCTTCAAATACTTGTGATACACTTGATTTAGCTTCAACAGCTCGCGAATCAAACAAGTTAGCTTCAAATCCATGCGAACACATGATTTAGCTTCAAATCAATGCGAAGTAGGAGGCTGATCTTCGAATCCATGCGAAGCAAATGGTTTAGCTTCAAATACTTTTGATACACTTGAGTTAGCTTCAACAGCATGCGAAACAAACGAGTTAGCTTCAAATCCTTGCGAAACACATGATTTAGCTTCAAATCAATGCGAAGTAGAAGGCTTATCTTCGAATCCATGCGAAACGAATAGTTTAGCTTCAAATACTTGTGATATACATGATTCAGCTTCAACTGCATGCGAAACAAACGAGTTAGCTTCAAAACCTAGCGAAACACATGATTTAGCCTCAAATCAATGCGAAGTAGAAGGCTTAGCTTTCGAATAAATGCGAAACAAATGGTTTAGCTTCAAATACTTGTGATATATATGATTTAGCTTCAACAGCAAGCGAAACAAACGAGTTAGAATCAAATCCATGCGAAACACATGATTTAGCATCAAATCAACGCGAAGTAGAAGGCTTAGCATCAAATCCATGCGAAATAAATGAGTTACATTCAAATACTTGTGATATAAATGAAATAGCTTGAAATGCATGCGAAACAAACGAGTTAGATTCAAATCCATGCGAAACACATGATTTAGCTTCAAATGAATGCGAAGTAGAAGGGTTATCTTCGAATCCATGCGAAACAAATGGTATAGCTTCAAATACTTGTGATATACATGATTTAGCTTAAACAGCATGCGAAACAAACGAGTTAGCTTCAAATCCATGCGAAACACATGATTTAGCTACAAATCAATGCGAAGTAGAAGGCTTAGCTTCAAATCCATGGGAATCAAATGGTTTAGCTTCAAATACTTGTGATATACATGATTTAGCTTCAACAGCATGCAAAACAAACGAGTTAGATTCAAATCCATGCGAAACACATGATTTAGCTTCAAATGAATGCGAAGTAGAAGGGTTATCTTCGAATCCATGCGAAACAAATGGTTTAGCTTCATACACCTGTGATATACATGATTTAGCTTCAACTGCATGCGAAACAAACGTGTTAGCTTCAAATCCATGCGAAACACATGATTTAGCATCAAATCAATGCGAAGTGGAAGGGTTATCTTCGAATCCATGCGAAACAAACTGTTTAGCTTCATACACCTGTGATATACATGATTTAGCTTCAACTGAATGCGAAACAAACGAGTTAGCTTCAAAACAATGCGAAACACATGATTTAGCTTCAAATCAATGCGAAGTAGAAGGCTGATATTCGAATCCATGCGAAACAAATGGTTTAGCTTCAAATACATGTGATATACATGATTTAGCTTCAACTGCATGCGAAACAACCGAGTTAGATTCAAAACCTTGCGAAACACATGATTTAGCTTCAAATAAATGCGAAGTATTAGGCTGATCTTCGAAACCATGCGAAACAAATGGTTTAGCTTCAAATACTTGTGATATACATGATTTAGCTTCAACAGCATGCGAAACAAACGAGTTAGATTCAAATCCATGCGAAACACATGATTTAGCTTCAAATGAATGCGAAGTAGAAGGGTTATCTTCGAATCCATGCGAAACAAATGGTTTAGCTTCAAATACTTGTGATATAAATGATTTATCTTCAACAGCATGCGAAACAAACTAGTTAGCTTCAAATCCATGCGAAACACATGATTTAGATTCAAATCAATGCGAATTAGAAGGGTTATCTTGGAATCCATGCGAAACGTATGATATAGCTTCAAATACTTGTGATATACATGATTTAGCTTCAACAGCATGCGAAACAAACGAGTTAGCTTCAAATCCATGCGAAACACATGATTTAGCATCAAATCAATGCGAAGTGGAAGGCTTATCTTCGAATCCATGCGAAACGAATAGTTTAGCTTCAAATACTTGTGATATACATGATTCAGCTTCAACTGCTTGCGAAGCAAACGAGTTGGCTTCAAATCCATGCGAAACACATGATTTAGATTAAAATCAATGCGAAGTAGAAGGCTTATCTTCGAATCCATGCGAAACAAATGGTTTAGCTTCAAATACTTGTGATATACATGATTTAGATACAGCTGCATGCGAAAAAAACGAGTTAGCTTCAAAACCAAGCGAAACACATGATTTAGCCTCAAATCAATGCGAAGTAGATGGCTTAGCTTCGAATAAAAGCGAACCAAATGGTTTACCTTCAAATACTTGTGATATGCATGATTTAGCTTCAACTACTAGCGAAAAAAACGAGTTAGCTTCAAATCCAAGCGAAACACATGATTTAGCCTCAAATCAATGCGAATTAGAAGGGTTATCTTCGAATCCATGCGAAACAAATGATATAGCTTCAAATACTTGTGATATACATGATTTAGCTTCAACAGCATCCGAAACAAACGAGTTAACTTCAAATCCTTGCGAAACACATGATTTAGATTAAAATCACCGCGAAGTAGAAGGCTTATCTTCGAATCCATGCGAAACAAATGGTTTAGCTTCAAATACTTGTGATATACATGATTTAGCTTCAACTGCATGCGAAACAAACGAGTTAGCTTCAAATCCATGCGAAACACATGATTTAGATTCAAATCAATGCGAATTAGAAGGGTTATCTTGGAATCCATGCGAAACGTATGATATAGCTTCAAATACTTGTGATATACATGATTTAGCTTCAACAGCATGCGAAACAGACGAGTTAGCATGAAATCCATGCGAAACACATGATTTAGCATCAAATCAATGCGAAGTAGAAGGCTGATATTCGAATCCATGCGAAGCAAATGGTTTAGCTTCAAATACTTGTGATATACATGATTTAGCTTCAACAGCATGCGAAACAAATGAGTTATATTCAAATCCAAGCGAAACACACGATTTATCTTCAAATCTATGCGAATTAGGAGGGTTATCTTGGAATCCATGCGAAACGTATGATATAGCTTCAAATACTTGTGATATACATGATTTAGCTTCAAACAGCATGCGAAACAAAGGAGTTAGCTTCAAAACCAAGAGAAACACATGATTTAGCATCAAATCAATGCGAAGTAGAAGGCTGATCTTCGAATCCATGCGAAGCAAATGGTTTAGCGTCAAATAATTGTGATATACATGATTTAGCTTCAACAGCATGCGAAACAAATGAGTTATCTTCAAATCCAAGCGAAACACATGATTTATCTTCAAATCAATGCGAAGTAGAAAGCTTAGCTTCAAAACCATGGGAATCAAATGGTTTAACTTCAAATACTTGTGATATACATGATTTAGCTTCAACTGCATGCGAAACAAACGAGTTAGCATAAAATCCATGCGGAACACATGATTTAGCTTCAAATCAATGCGAAGTAGATGGCTGATCTTCGAATCCATGCGAAGCAAATGGTTTGGCTTCAAATAATTGTGATATACATGATTCAGCTTTAACAGCATGCGAAACAAACGAGGTAGCTTCAAATCAAATCCATGCGAACACATAATGTAGCTTCAAATCAATGCGAAGTAGGAGGCTGACCTTCGAATCCATACGAAGCGAATGGTTTAGCTTCAAATACTTGTGATATACATGATTTAGCTTTAACAGCATGCGAAACAAACGAAGTAGCTTCAAATCCATGCGAAACACATGATTTAGATTCAAATCAATGCGAATTAGAAGGGTTATCTTGGAATCCATGCGAAACGTATGATATAGCTTCAAATACTTGTGATATACATGATTTAGCTTCAACAGCATGCGAAACAAACGAGTTAGCTTCAAATCCATGCGAAACACATGATTTAGCATCAAATCAATGCGAAGTAGAAGGCTGATCTTCGAATCCATGCGAAGCAAATGGTTTAGCTTCAAATACTTGTGATATACATGATTTAGCTTCAACAGCATGCGAAACAAATGAGTTATATTCAAATCCAAGCGAAACACACGATTTATCTTCAAATCTATGCGAATTAGGAGGGTTATCTTGGAATCCATGCGAAACGTATGATATAGCTTCAAATACTTGTGATATACATGATTTAGCTTCAAACAGCATGCGAAACAAAGGAGTTAGCTTCAAAACCAAGAGAAACACATGATTTAGCATCAAATCAATGCGAAGTAGAAGGCTGATCTTCGAATCCATGCGAAGCAAATGGTTTAGCGTCAAATAATTGTGATATACATGATTTAGCTTCAACAGCATGCGAAACAAATGAGTTATCTTCAAATCCAAGCGAAACACATGATTTATCTTCAAATCAATGCGAAGTAGAAAGCTTAGCTTCAAAACCATGGGAATCAAATGGTTTAACTTCAAATACTTGTGATATACATGATTTAGCTTCAACTGCATGCGAAACAAACGAGTTAGCATAAAATCCATGCGGAACACATGATTTAGCTTCAAATCAATGCGAAGTAGATGGCTGATCTTCGAATCCATGCGAAGCAAATGGTTTGGCTTCAAATAATTGTGATATACATGATTCAGCTTTAACAGCATGCGAAACAATCGAGTTAGCTTCAAATCCATGCGAAACACATGATTTAGCTTCAAATCAATGCGAATTAGAAGGGTTGTCTTGGAATCCATGCGAAACGTATGATATAGCTTCAAATACTTGTGATATACATGATTTAGCTTCAACAGCATGCGAAAAAAACGAGTTAGCTTCAAAACCAAGCGAAACACATGATTTAGCCTCAAATCAATGCGAAGTAGAAGGCTTAGCTTCGAATAAATGCGAAACAAATGGTTTAGCTTCAAATACTTGTGATATTCATGATTTAGCTTCAACAGCATGCGAAACAAACGAGTTAGCTTCAAATCCATGCGAAACACATGATTTATCTTCAAATCAATGCGAAGTAGAAAGCTTAGCTTCAAAACCATGGGAATCAAATGGTTTAGCTTCAAATACTAGCGATATACATGATTTAGCTTCAACTGCATGCGAAACAAACGAGTTAGCTTAAAATCCATGCGGAACACATGATTTAGCTTCAAATCAATGCGAAGTAGAAGGCTGATCTTCGAATTCATGCGAAGCAAATGGTTTAGCTTCAAATACTTGTGATACACTTGAGTTAGCTTCAACAGCATGCGAAACAAACGAGTTAGCTTCAAATCCTTGCGAAACACATGATTTAGCATCAAATCAATGCGAAGTGGAAGGCTTATCTTCGAATCCATGCGAAACGAATAGTTTAGCTTCAAATACTTGTGATATACATGATTCAGCTTCAACTGCATGCGAAAAAAACGAGTTAGCTTCAAAACCAAGCGAAACACATGATTTAGCATCAAATCAATGCGAAGTAGAAGGCTTAGCTTCGAATAAATGCGAAACAAATGGTTTAGCTTCAAATACTTGTGATATACATGATTTAGCTTCAACAGCATGCGAAACAAACGAGTTAGCTTCAAATCCATGCGAAACACATGATTTAGCATCAAATCAATGCGAAGTAGAAGGCTGATCTTCGAATCCATGCGAAGCAAATGGTTTAGCTTCAAATACTTGTGATACACTTGATTTAGCTTCAACAGCTCGCGAATCAAACAAGTTAGCTTCAAATCCATGCGAACACATGATTTAGCTTCAAATCAATGCGAAGTAGGAGGCTGATCTTCGAATCCATGCGAAGCAAATGGTTTAGCTTCAAATACTTTTGATACACTTGAGTTAGCTTCAACAGCATGCGAAACAAACGAGTTAGCTTCAAATCCTTGCGAAACACATGATTTAGCTTCAAATCAATGCGAAGTAGAAGGCTTATCTTCGAATCCATGCGTAACAAATGGTTTAGCTTCAAATACTTGTGATATACATGATTTAGCTGCAACACCATGCGAAACAATCGAGTTAGCTTCAAATCCATGCGAAACACATGATTTAGCTTCAAATCAATGCGAATTAGTAGGGTTGTCTTGGAATCCATGCTAAACGTATGATATAGCTTCAAATACTTGTGATATACATGATTTAGCTTCAACAGCATGCGAAAAAAACGAGTTAGCTTCAAAACCTAGCGAAACACATGATTTAGCCTCAAATCAATGCGAAGTAGAAGGCTTAGCTTTCGAATAAATGCGAAACAAATGGTTTAGCTTCAAATACTTGTGATATACATGATTTAGCTGCAACACCATGCGAAACAATCGAGTTAGCTTCAAATCCATGCGAAACACATGATTTAGCTTCAAATCAATGCGAATTAGTAGGGTTGTCTTGGAATCCATGCTAAACGTATGATATAGCTTCAAATACTTGTGATATACATGATTTAGCTTCAACAGCATGCGAAAAAAACGAGTTAGCTTCAAAACCTAGCGAAACACATGATTTAGCCTCAAATCAATGCGAAGTAGAAGGCTTAGCTTTCGAATAAATGCGAAACAAATGGTTTAGCTTCAAATAATTGTGATATATATGATTTAGCTTCAACAGCATGCGAAACAAACGAGTTAGCTTCAAATCCATGCGAAACACATGATTTAGCTTCAAATCAATGCTAAGTAGAAGGCTGATCTTCGAATCCATGCGTAACAAATGGTTTAGCTTCAAATACTTGTGATATACATGATTTAGCTTCACCAGCATGCGAAACAATCGAGTTAGCTTCAAATCCATGCGAAACACATGATTTAGCTTCAAATCAATGCGAATTAGAAGGGTTGTCTTGGAATCCATGCGAAACGTATGATATAGCTTCAAATACTTGTGATATACATGATTTAGCTTCAACAGCATGCGAAAAAAACGAGTTAGCTTCAAAACCAAGCGAAACACATGATTTAGCCTCAAATCAATGCGAAGTAGAAGGCTTAGCTTCGAATAAGTGCGAAACAAATGGTTTAGCTTCAAATACTTGTGATATTCATGATTTAGCTTCAACAGCATGCGAAATAAACGAGTTAGATTCAAATCCATGCGAAACACATGAATTAGCTTCAAATCAATGCGAAGTAGAAGGGTTATCTTCGTATCGATGCGAAACAAATGGTTTAGCTGCAAATACTTGTGATATACATGATTTAGCT
This sequence comes from Megalopta genalis, assembly GCF_051020955.1. Classification (NCBI taxonomy): domain Eukaryota; kingdom Metazoa; phylum Arthropoda; class Insecta; order Hymenoptera; family Halictidae; genus Megalopta; species Megalopta genalis. Next base: position 145,123 of record NW_027476622.1, read on the forward strand.
ACAACTGCATGCAAAAAATAGAGTTAGCTTCAAATCCATGCGAAACACATGATTTAGCTTCAAATCAATGCGAAACACATGATTTAGCATCAAATCAATGCGAAGTGGAAGGCTTATCTTCGAATCCATGCGAAACAAATGGTTTAGCTTCAAATACTTGTGATATACATGATTTAGCTACAACTGCATGCGAAAAAAACTAGTTAGCTTATAATCCATGCGAAACACATGATTTAGCTTCAAATCAATGCGAAGTAGAAGGCTTATCTTCGAATCCATGCGAAACAAATGGTTTAGCTTCAAATACTTGTGATATGCATGATTTAGCTTCAACTACTAGCGAAAAAACGAGTTAGATTCAAATCCAAGCGAAACACATGATTTAGCCTCAAATCAATGCGAATTAGAAGGCTTAGCTTCGAATAAATGCGAAACAAATGTTTTAGCTTCAAATACTTGTGATATACATGATTTAGCTTCAAATCAATGCGAATTAGTAGGGTTGTCTTGGAATCCATGCTAAACGTATGATATAGCTTCAAATACTTGTGATATACATGATTTAGCTTCAACAGCATGCGAAAAAAACGAGTTAGCTTCAAAACCTAGCGAAACACATGATTTAGCCTCAAATCAATGCGAAGTAGAAGGCTTAGCTTTCGAATAAATGCGAAACAAATGGTTTAGCTTCAAATACTTGTGATATACATGATTTAGCTGCAACACCATGCGATACAATCGAGTTAGCTTCAAATCCATGCGAAACACATGATTTAGCTTCAAATCAATGCGAATTAGTAGGGTTGTCTTGGAATCCATGCTAAACGTATGATATAGCTTCAAATACTTGTGATATACATGATTTAGCTTCAACAGCATGCGAAAAAAACGAGTTAGCTTCAAAACCTAGCGAAACACATGATTTAGCCTCAAATCAATGCGAAGTAGAAGGCTTAGCTTTCGAATAAATGCGAAACAAATGGTTTAGCTTCAAATACTTGTGATATATATGATTTAGCTTCAACAGCATGCGAAACAAACGAGTTAGCTTCAAATCCATGCGAAACACATGATTTAGCTTCATATCAATGCTAAGTAGAAGGCTGATCTTCGAATCCATGCGTAACAAATGGTTTAGCTTCAAATACTTGTGATATACATGATTTAGCTTCACCAGCATGCGAAACAATCGAGTTAGCTTCAAATCCATGCGAAACACATGATTTAGCTTCAAATCAATGCGAATTAGAAGGGTTGTCTTGGAATCCATGCGAAACGTATGATATAGCTTCAAATACTTGTGATATACATGATTTAGCTTCAACAGCATGCGAAAAAAACGAGTTAGCTTCAAAACCAAGCGAAACACATGATTTAGCCCCAAATCAATGCGAAGTAGAAGGCTTAGCTTCGAATAAATGCGAAACAAATGGTTTAGCTTCAAATACTTGTGATATTCATGATTTAGCTTCAACAGCATGCGAAATAAACGAGTTAGATTCAAATCCATGCGAAACACATGAATTAGCTTCAAATCAATGCGAAGTAGAAGGGTTATCTTCGTATCGATGCGAAACAAATGGTTTAGCTGCAAATACTTGTGATATACATGATTTAGTTACAACTGCATGCAAAAAATAGAGTTAGCTTCAAATCCATGCGAAACACATGATTTAGCTTCAAATCAATGCGAAACACATGATTTAGCATCAAATCAATGCGAAGTGGAAGGCTTATCTTCGAATCCATGCGAAACAAATGGTTTAGCTTCAAATACTTGTGATATACATGATTTAGCTACAACTGCATGCGAAAAAAACTAGTTAGCTTATAATCCATGCGAAACACATGATTTAGCTTCAAATCAATGCGAAGTAGAAGGCTTATCTTCGAATCCATGCGAAACAAATGGTTTAGCTTCAAATACTTGTGATATGCATGATTTAGCTTCAACTACTAGCGAAAAAAACGAGTTAGATTCAAATCCAAGCGAAACACATGATTTAGCCTCAAATCAATGCGAATTAGAAGGCTTAGCTTCGAATAAATGCGAAACAAATGGTTTAGCTTCAAATACTTGTGATATACATGATTTAGCTACAACTGCATGCGAAAAAAACTAGTTAGCTTATAATCCATGCGAAACACATGATTTAGCTTCAAATCAATGCGAAGTAGAAGGCTTATCTTCGAATCCATGCGAAACAAATGGTTTAGCTTCAAATACTTGTGATATGCATGATTTAGCTTCAACTACTAGCGAAAAAAACGAGTTAGATTCAAATCCAAGCGAAACACATGATTTAGCCTCAAATCAATGCGAATTAGAAGGGTTATCTTCGAATCCATGCGAAACAAATGATATAGCTTCAAATACTTGTGATATACACGATTTAGCTTCAACTGCATGCGAAACAAACGAGTTAGCTTATAATCCATGCGAAACACATGATTTAGCTTCAAATCAATGCGAAGTAGAAGGCTTATCTTCGAATCCATGCGAAACAAATGATATAGCTTCAAATACTTGTGATATACATGATTCAGTTTCAACTGCATGCGAAACAAACGAGTTAGCTTCAAATCCATGCGAAACACATGATTTATATTAAAATCAATGCGAAGTAGAAGGCTTATCTTCGAATCCATGCGAAACAAATGGTTTAGCTTCAAATACTTGTGATGTGCATGATTTAGCTTCAACTACTAGCGAAAAAAACGAGTTAGCTTCAAATCCAAGCGAAACACATGATTTAGCTTCAAATCAATGCGAAGTAGAAGGCTTATCTTCGAATCCATGCGAAACAAATGGATTAGCTTCTTACACTTGTTATATACATGATTTAGCTTCAACAGCATGCGAAATAAACGAGTTAGATTCAAATCCATGAGAAACACATGATTTAACTTCAAATCAATGCGAAGTAGAAGGCTTATCTTCGTATCCATGCGAAACAAATGGTTTAGCTGCAAATACTTGTGATATACATGATTTAGCTTCAACTGCATGCGAAACTAACGAGTTAGCTTAAAATCCATGCGGAACACATGATTTAGCTTCAAATCAATGTGATGTGGAAGGCTTATCTTCGAATCCATGCGAAACAAATAGTTTAGCATCAAATACTTGTGATATACATGATTCAGCTTCAACTGCATGCGAAACAATCGAGTTAGCTTCAAATCCATGCGAAACACATGATTTAGATTAAAATCAATGCGAAGTAGAAGGTTTATCTTCGAATCCATGCGAAACAAATGGTTCAGCGTCAAATACTTGTGATACACTTGAGTTAGCTTCAACAACATGCGAAACAACGAGTTAGCTTCAAATCCATGCGAAACACATTTATTTCGCTCCAAATGAATGCGATGTGGAAGGCTTAGCTTCAAATCCATGGGAATCAAATGGTTTAGCTTCAAATACTTGTGATATACATGATTTAGCTTCAACTGTTTGCGAAAAAAACGAGTTAGCTTCAAATCCAAGCGGAACATATGATTTAGCCTCAAATCAAAGCGAAGTAGAAGGCTTAGCTTCAAATCCGTGCGAATCAATTGGTTTAGCTTCAAATACTAGTGATATACATGATTTAGCTTCAACAGCATCCAAAATAAACGAGTTAGCTTCAAATCCATGCGAAACACATGATTTAGCATCAAATCAATGCAAGGAGAAGGCTGATCTTAGAATCCATGCGAAGCAAATGGTTTAGCTTCAAATACTTGTGATACACTTGAGTTAGCTTCAACAACATGCGAAACAAACGAGTTAGCTTCAAATCCATGCGAAACACATGATTTAGCTCCAAATCAATGCGAATTAGAAGGGTTATCTTTGATTCCATGCGAAACAGATGATATAGCTTCAAATACTTGTGATATACATGATTTTGTTTCCACAGCATACGAAACAAACGAGTTAGCTTTAAATCCATGCGAAACACATGATTTAGCATCAAATCAATGCAAGGAGAAGGCTGATCTTAGAATCCATGCGGAGCAAATGGTTTAGCTTCAAATACTTGTGATACACTTGAGTTAGCTTCAACAACATGCGAAACAAACGATTTAGCTTCAAATCCATGCGAAACACATGATTTAGCTCCAAGTCAATGCGAATTAGAAGGCTTAGCTTCAAATCCGTGCGAATCAAAAGTTTTAGCTTCATATACTTGTGATATTCATGATTTAGCTTCAACTGCATCCGAAAAAACGAGTTAGATTCAAATCCAAGCGAAAAACATGATTTAGCATGAAGTCAACGCGAAGTTGAAGGCTTACCTTCGAATCCATGCGAAACAAATGGTTTAGCTTCAAATACTTGTGATATACATGATTTAGCTTCAACAGCATGCGATACAAACGAGTCAGCTTCAAATCCAAGCAAAAAACATAATATAGCATCAAGTCAACGCGAAGTTGAAGGCTTAGCTTCAAATCCATACGAAACAAATGGTTTAGCTTCAAACACTTGTTTTATACATGATTTAGCTTCAACCGCATGCGAAACAGATGGTTCAGCTTCAAATACTTGTGATGAACATGATTTAGCTTCAACTGCATGCGAAACAAACGAGTTAGCTTCAAATCCACGCGAAACATATGAATTAGCTTCAAATCAATGCGAAGTAGAAGGCTGATCTCCGAATCCACACGAAACAGATTGTTTAGCTTCAAATACTTGTGATATACATGATTTAGCTTCAACAGCATGCGAAACAAACGTGTTAGCTTCAAAATCCACGCAAAAGACATGACTTAACATCAAATCAATGCAAATTAGGAGGGTGATCTTCGAACCCATGCGAAATAAATGGCTCAGGTTCAAATATTTGTGTTATACATGATTTAGCTTCAACAGTATGCGAAACAAGCGAGTTAGCTTCAAATCCTAGCAATAGACATGATTTAGCTTCATATCAATGCGAAGTAGAAGGCTTATCTCCGAATCCATGCGAAATAAATGGTTTAAATTGAAATACTTGTGATATACATGATTTAGCTTCAAATGCAGGTGAAACAAACGAGTCAGCTTTAAATCCATGCAAAAGACATGATTTACATTCAAATCAATGCGAAGTAGAAGGCTTAGTTTGAAATCCATGCGGATCAAGTTCTTTAGCTTCAAATACTTATGATATACATGATTTAGCTTCAACTGCTTGGGGAGCAAACAGTTAACTTCAAATCCATTCAAAACACATGATTTAGCTTCTAATCCATGCGAAACTCATGATTTACCTTCAAATCAATGCGAAGTAGAAGGCTTAGCTTCAAATCCAGCGAAACGAATCATTTAGCTTCAAATACTTGTGATATACATGATATAGCTTCAAATGCAGGCGAAACAAACGAGTCAGCTTCAAATCCATGAGAAACACATTATTTAGCTTCAATTCAATGCGAAATAGAAGGCTTACCTTCGAATCCACACGAAACAGATGGTTCAGCTTCAATTATATGTGATATACATGATTTAGCATCAAATGCATGCGAAACAAACGAGTTAGCTTCAAATCCAAGCGAAACACATGATTTAGAATCAAATCAATGCGAAGTAGAAAGCTTAGCTTCAAATCCAGCGAAACGAATCATTTAGCTTCAAATACTTGCGAATATCGCTGATATAGCTTCAAATGCAGACGAAACAAACGAGTTAACTTCAAATCCATTCAAAACACATGATTTAGCTTAAAATACAAGCGAAACTCATGATTTAGCTTCAAATCAAAGCGATGTAGAAAGCTGATCTTCGAATCCATGCGAATCAAATGGTTTAGCTTCAAATACTTGTGACATGCGTGATTTTGCTTCAACTGAATGCAAAACCAACGAGTTAGCTTCAAATCCAAGCGAAACACATGATTTAGCTTCAAAAGCATGCGAAACAAACGAGATAGCTTCAAATCCATTCAAAACACATGATTTAGCTTCAAATTCATTCGAAAGACATGGTTTAGCGTACTATTCATGGGAATCAAATGGTACAGATTCAAATACTTGTGATATACATGATATAGCTTCAAATGCAGGCGAAACAAACGAGTCAGCTTCAAATCCATGAGAAACACATTATTTAGCTTCAATTCAATGCGAAGTAGAAGGCTTCCCTTCGAATCCACACGAAACAGATGGTTCTGCTTCAATTATATGTGATATACATGATTTAGCATCAAATGCATGCGAAACAAACGAGTTAGCTTCAAATCCAAGCGAAACACATGATTTAGAATCAAATCAATGCGAAGTAGAAGGCTTAGCTTCAAATCCAGCGAAACGAATCATTTAGCTTCAAATACTTGCGAATATCGCTGATATAGCTTCAAATGCAGGCGAAACAAACGAGTTAACTTCAAATCCATTCAAAACACATGATTTAGCTTCAAATCCATGCGAAACTCGTGATTTAGCTTCAAATCAATGCGATGTAGAAAGCTGATCTTCGAATCCATGCGAATCAAATGGTTTAGCTTCAAATACTTGTGACATGCGTGATTTTGCTTCAACTGTATGCAAAACCAACGAGTTAGCTTCAAATCCAAGCGAAACACATGATTTAGATTCAAATCAATGCGAAGTAGAAGGCTGAGCTTCAAATCCAGTGAAACGAATGATTTAGCTTTAAATACTTGCAGATATCTCTGATATAGCTTCAAATGCAGGTGAAACAAACGAGTTAGCTTCAAATCCATGCGAAACACATGATTTAGCATCGAATCAATGCGAAGTAGAAGGCTTACCTTCGAATCCAGCGAAACGAATGATTTAGCTTCAAATACTTGCGAATATCACTGATATAGCTTCAAATGCAGGTGAAACAAACGAGTTAGCTTTAAATCTATGCAAAAGACATGATTTACCTTCAAATCAATGCGAAGTAGAAGGCTAGTTTGAAATCCATGCGAATAATGTTCTTTATCTTCAAATACTTCTGATATACATGATTTAGCTTCAACTGCATGCGAAACAAACGACTTAGCTTCAAATCCATGCGAAACGAATGATTTAGCTTCAAATACTTGCGAATATCACTGATATAGCTTCAAATGCAGGTGAAACAAACGAGTTAGCTTTAAATCCATGCAAAAGACATGATTTACCTTCAAATCAATGCGAAGTAGAAGGCTAGTTTGAAATCCATGCGAATAATGTTCTTTATCTTCAAATACTTATGATATACATGATTTAGCTTCAACTGCATGCGAAACAAACGACTTAGCTTCAAATCCATGCGAAACACATGATTTATCTTCAAATAAACGCGAATTAGGAGGCTGATCTTCTAATCCATGCGAAACAAATGGCTCAGGCTCAAATACTTGTGTTATACATGATTTACCTTCAACAGTATGCGAAACAATCGAGTTAGCTTCAAGTGATAGCGATAGATATGGTTAGCTTCAAATCAATTGGAAGTAGAAGGCTTAGCTTCAAATCCAAGCGAAACACATGATTTGGATTCAACACAATGCGAAGTAGAAGGCTTAGCTTCGGATCCATGCGAACCAAACTGCTTAGCTTCAAACACTTGTGATATACATGATTTACCTTCAACAGTATGCGAAACAAACGAGTTAGCTTCAAATCCTAGCGATAGACATGATTTAGCTTCAAATCAATGCGAAGTAGAAGGCTTATCTTCGAATCCACACGAAACAGATGGTTTAGCTTCAATTATATGTGATATACATGATTTAGCTTCAAATGCATGCGAAACAAACGAGTTAGCTTCAAATCCATTCAAAACACATGATTTAGCTTCAAATTCATTCGAAAGACATGGTTTAGCGTACTATTCATGGGAATCAAATAGTTCAGATTCAAATACTTGTGATATACATGATATAGCTTCAAATGCAGGCGAAACAAACGAGTTAGCTTCAAATCCATGCGAAACAAATGACTTTGCATGAAATCAATGCGACGTAGAAGGCTTACCTTCGAATCCATGCGAAACAAATGGTTTACTTCAAACACTTGTGATATATATGATTTACATTCAACAGCAAGAGAAACAAACGAGCTAGCTTCAAATCCATGCGAAACACACGATTTAGAATCGAATCAATGCGAAGTAGAAGGCTTATCTTCGAATCCATGCGAAACAAATGGTTTAGCTTCAAATACTTGTGATATACATGATTTAGCTTCAAATGCAGGCGAAACAAACGAGTTAGCTTCAAATCGATGCGAAAAACTTGATATAACTTAAAATCAATGCGAAGCCGATGGCTGATCGTCGAATCCATGCGAAACAAATGGTTTTGCTGCTACTACTTGTGATATACATGATTTAGCTTCAACTGCATGCGAAACAAACGAGTTAGCTTCAAATATAAGCGATACACGTGATTGAGTTTCAAGTCAATGCGAAGTAGAAGGCTTACCTTCGAATCCATGCGAAACAAATGGTTTAGCTTCAAACACTTGTGATATACATGATTTACATTCAACAGCAAGAGAAACAAACGAGTTAGCTTCAAATCCATTCAAAACACATGATTTAGCTTCAAAATTCATTCGAAAGACATGGTTTAGCGTACTATTCATGGGAATCAAATGTTTCAGATTCAAATACTTGTGATATACATGATATAGCTTCAAATGCAGGCGAAACAAACGAGTCAGCATCAAATCCATGCGAAACACATGATTTAGCTTCAAATGAATGCGAAGTAGAAGGCTGATCTTCGAATCCATGCGAAACGAATGGTTCAGCTTCAAATACTCGTGATATACATGATTTTGCTTCAACTGCATGCAAAACCAACGAATTAGCTTCAAATCCAAGCGAAACACATGATGCAGATTCAAATCAATGCGAAGTAGAAGGCTTAGCTTCAAATCCAGCGAAACGAATGATTTAGCTTCAAATACTTGCGAATATCTCTGATATAGCTTCAAATGCAGGTGAAACAGACGAGTTAGCTTTAAATCCATGCAAAAGACATGATTTACCTTCAAATCAATGCGTATTAGGAGGCTGATCTTCGAATCCATGCGAAACAAATGGCTCAGGCTCAAATACTTGTGTTATACATGATTTAGCTTCAACAGTATGCGAAACAAAAGAGTTAGCTTCAAATCCTAGCGATAGACATGATTTAGCTTCAAATCAATGCGAAGTAGAAGGCTTATCTTCGAATCCATGCGAAACAAATGGTTTAGCTTCAATTATATGTGATATAGATGATTTAGCTTCAAATGCTTGCGAAACAAACGAGTTAGCTTCAAATCCATTCAAAACACATGATTTAGCTTCAAATTCATTCGAAAGACATGGTTTAGCGTACTATTCATGGGAATCAAATGGTTCAGATTCAAATACTTGTGATATACATGATATAGCTTCAAATGCAGGCGAAACAAACGAGTCAGCATCAAATCCAAGCGAAACACATGATTTAGCTTCAAATGAATGCGAAGTAGAAGGCTGATCTTCAAATCCATGCGAAACAAATGGTTCAGCTTCAAATACCTGTGTTATACATGATTTAACTTCTACTGCATGCGAAACAAACGAGTTAGCTTCAAATCCAAGCGAAACACACGATTTAGTTTCAAATCAATGCGAAGAACATGGATTATCTTCGAATCCATGCGAAACGTATTGTTTAGCTTCAAATACTTGCGATATATATGATTTAGCTACAACTGCATGCGGAACAAACGAGCTAGCTTCAAATCCAAGCGAAGAACATGATTTAGCATCAAGTCAACGCGATGTTGATGGCTTAGTTTCAAATCCATGCGGAATGAATTATTTAGCTTCACAAACTTGTGAATATAAGTTATATAGCTTCAAATGCAGGCGAAACAAACGAGTTAGATTCAAACCAATGAGAAACACATGATTTAGCATCTAATCAATGCGAAGTAAAAGGCTGATCTTCGAATCCATGCGAAGCAAATGGTTTAGCTTCAAATACTTGTGATACACTTGATTTAGCTTCAACAGCTTCCAAAATAAACGAGTTAGCTTCAATTCCATGCGAAACACATGATTTAGCTCCAAATCAATGCGAATTAGAAGGGTTATCTTTGATTCCATGCGAAACAAATGATATAGCTTCAAATACTTGTGATATACATGATTAGTTTCCACAGCATGCGAAACAAACGAGTTAGCTTCAAATCCATGTGAAACACAAGATTTAGTATCTAATCAATGCGAAGTAGAAGGCAGATCTTCGAATCCATGCAAAACAAATGGTTTAGCTTCAAATACTTGCGATATACATGATTTAGCTTCAACTGCATGAGAAACAAACGAGTTAGCTTCAAATCCATGCGAAACACATGATTTAGCATCAAATCAATGCGAAGTAGAAGGCTGATCTTTGAATCCTTGCGAAGCAAATGGTTTAGCTTCAAATACTTGTGATACACTTGTGTTAGCTTCAACAGCATGCGAAAAAAACAAGTTAGCTTCAAATCCAAGCGAAACACGTGATTTATCCTGAAATCAATGCGAAGTAGAAGGCTTAGCTTCAAATCCGTGCGAATCAAGTGGTTTAGCTTCAAATACTTGTGATATACATGATTTAGCTTCAACTGCGTGGGAAACAAAAGAGTTAGCTTCAAATCCAGCGAAACACATGATTTATCTTCGAAACAATGCGAAGTAGAAGTCTTAGCTTAAAATCCATGCCAATCAAACGGTTTAGCTTCAAATACTTGTGATATACATGATTTAAGTTCAACTGCATTCGAAACAACCGAGTTAGCTTCAAATACATGCCATACACAGGGTTTAGCTTCAAATCAATACGAAGTAGAAGGCTGATCATCGAGTCGATGCGAAACAAATGGTTTACCCTCAATTATATGTGATATACATGATTTAGCTTCAAATACATGCGAAACAAACGAGTTAGCTTCAAATCCATGTCAAAACACATGATTTAGCTTCAAATTCATTCGAAAGGCATGGTTTAGCGTACTATTCATGGGAATCAAATGGTTTAGCTTCAAATACTTGTGATATACATGATTTAGCTTCAACTGTTTGCGAAAAAAACGAGTTAGCTTCAAATCCAAACGGAACATATGATTTAGCCTCAAATCAAAGCGAAGTAGAAGGCTGATCTTAGAATCCATGCGAAGCAAATGGTTTAGCTTCAAATACTTGTGATACACTTGAGTTAGCTTCAACAACATGCGAAACAAACGAGTTAGCTTCAAATCCATGCGAAACACATGGTTTAGCTCCAAATCAATGCGAATTAGAAGGGTTACCTTTGATTCCATGCGAAACAAATGATATAGCTTCAAATACTTGTGATATACATGATTTAGTTTCCACAGCATACGAAACAAACGAGTTAGTTTCAAATCCATGCGAAACACATGATTTAGCTTCAAAGCAATGCGAAGTATATGGATTATCTTCGAATCCATGCGAAACAAATTGTTTAACATCAAATACTTGTGATATACATGATTTGGCTTCAACAGCATGCGAAACAAACGAGTGAGCTTCAAATCCATGCGAAACATATGATTTAGCATCAAATCAATGCGAAGTAGAAGGCTGATATTCGAATCCATGCGAAGCAAATGGTTTAGCTTCAAATACTTGTGATACACTTGAGTTAGCTTCAACAACATGCGAAACGAACGAGTTAGCTTCAACTCCATGCGAAACACATGATTTAACTCCAAATCAATGCGAAGTAGGAGGCTTATCTTCGAATCCATGCGAAACAAATGGTTTAACATCAAATACTTGTGATATACATGATTTTGCTTCAAGAGCATGAGAAACATACGAGTTAGCTTCAAATCCATGCGAAACACATGATTTAGCATCAAATCAATGCGAAGTAGAAGGCTGATCTTTGAATCCATGCGAAACAAATGGCTCAGGCTCAAATACTTGTGTTATACATGATTTAGCTTCAACAGTATGCGAAACAAACGAGTTAGCTTCAAATCCTAGCGATAGACATGATTTAGCTTCATATCAATGCGAAGTAGAAGGCTGATCTTCGAATCCATGCGAAACAAATGGTTTAAATTCAAATACTTGTGATATACATGATTTAGCTTCAAATCAATGCGAAGTAGAAGGCTGATCTTCAAATCCATGCGAAACAAATGGTTCAGCTTCAAATACCTGTGTTATACATGATTTAGCTTCTACTGCATGCGAAACAAACGAGTTAGCTTCAAATCCAAGCGAAACACACGATTTAGTTTCAAATCAATGCGAAGTAGAAGGCTGATTTTCGAATCCACACGAAACAGATTATTTAGTTTCAAATACTTGTTTTATACATGATTTAGCTTTAACTGCATGCGAAGCAGATGGTTCAGCTTCAAATACTTGTGATGAACATGATTTAGCTTCAACTGCATTCGAATCAATTGGTTTAGCACCAAATACTTGTGATATACATGATTTTGCTTCAAATGCAGGCGAAACGAACGAGTAAGCTTCAAATCCATGCGAAACACATGATTTAGCTTCAAATCAATGCGAAGCAGAAGTCTGATCTTCGAATCCATGCGAAACAAATCGTTTAGCTTCAAATACTTGTCACATATATGATTTAGCTTCAAATGCAGGCGAAACAAACGAGTTAGCTTCAAATCCATGCGAAACACATGATTTAGATTCAATTCAATGCGAAGTAGAAGGCTTCCCTTCGAATCCACACGAAACAGATGGTTCTGCTTCAATTATATGTGATATACATGATTTAGCATCAAATGCATGCGAAACAAACGAGTTAGCTTCAAATCCAAGCGAAACACATGATTTAGAATCAAATCAATGCGAAGTAGAAGGCTTAGCTTCAAATCCATGCGAATCAAATGGTTTAGCTTCAAATACTTGTGACATGCGTGATTTTGCTTCAACTGTATGCAAAACCAACGAGTTAGCTTCAAATCCAAGCGAAACACATGATTTAGATTCAAATCAATGCGAAGTAGAAGGCTGAGCTTCAAATCCAGTGAAACGAATGATTTAGCTTTAAATTCTTGCAGATATCTCTGATATAGCTTCAAATGCAGGTGAAACAAACGAGTTAGCTTCAAATCCATGCGAAACACATGATTTAGCATCGAATCAATGCGAAGTAGAAGGCTTACCTTTGAATCCAGCGAAACGAATGATTTAGCTTCAAATACTTGCGAATATCACTGATATAGCTTCAAATGCAGGTGAAACAAACGACTTAGCTTCAAATCCATGCGAAACACATGATTTATCTTCAAATAAACGCGAATTAGGAGGCTGATCTTCTAATCCATGCGAAACAAATGGCTCAGGCTCAAATACTTGTGTTATACATGATTTACCTTCAACAGTATGCGAAACAATCGAGTTAGCTTCAAGTGATAGCGATAGATATGGTTAGCTTCAAATCAATTGGAAGTAGAAGGCTTAGCTTCAAATCCAAGCGAAACACATGATTTGGATTCAACACAATGCGAAGTAGAAGGCTTAGCTTCGGATCCATGCGAATCAAACTGCTTAGCTTCAAACACTTGTGATATACATGATTTACCTTCAACAGTATGCGAAACAAACGAGTTAGCTTCAAATCCTAGCGATAGACATGATTTAGCTTCAAATCAATGCGAAGTAGAAGGCTTATCTTCGAATCCACACGAAACAGATGGTTTAGCTTCAATTATATGTGATATACATGATTTAGCTTCAAATGCATGCGAAACAAACGAGTTAGCTTCAAATCCATTCAAAACACATGATTTAGCTTCAAATTCATTCGAAAGACATGGTTTAGCGTACTATTCATGGGAATCAAATAGTTCAGATTCAAATACTTGTGATATACATGATATAGCTTCAAATGCAGGCGAAACAAACGAGTTAGCTTCAAATCCATGCGAAACAAATGACTTTGCATGAAATCAATGCGACGTAGAAGGCTTACCTTCGAATCCATGCGAAACAAATGGTTTACTTCAAACACTTGTGATATATATGATTTACATTCAACAGCAAGAGAAACAAACGAGCTAGCTTCAAATCCATGCGAAACACACGATTTAGAATCGAATCAATGCGAAGTAGAAGGCTTATCTTCGAATCCATGCGAAACAAATGGTTTAGCTTCAAATACTTGTGATATACATGATTTAGCTTCAAATGCAGGCGAAACAAACGAGTTAGCTTCAAATCGATGCGAAAAACTTGATATAACTTAAAATCAATGCGAAGCCGATGGCTGATCGTCGAATCCATGCGAAACAAATGGTTTTGCTGCTACTACTTGTGATATACATGATTTAGCTTCAACTGCATGCGAAACAAACGAGTTAGCTTCAAATATAAGCGATACACATGATTGAGTTTCAAGTCAATGCGAAGTAGAAGGCTTACCTTCGAATCCATGCGAAACAAATGGTTTAGCTTCAAACACTTGTGATATACATGATTTACATTCAACAGCAAGAGAAACAAACGAGTTAGCTTCAAATCCATTCAAAACACATGATTTAGCTTCAAAATTCATTCGAAAGACATGGTTTAGCGTACTATTCATGGGAATCAAATGTTTCAGATTCAAATACTTGTGATATACATGATATAGCTTCAAATGCAGGCGAAACAAACGAGTCAGCATCAAATCCATGCGAAACACATGATTTAGCTTCAAATGAATGCGAAGTAGAAGGCTGATCTTCGAATCCATGCGAAACGAATGGTTCAGCTTCAAATACTCGTGATATACATGATTTTGCTTCAACTGCATGCAAAACCAACGAATTAGCTTCAAATCCAAGCGAAACACATGATGCAGATTCAAATCAATGCGAAGTAGAAGGCTTAGCTTCAAATCCAGCGAAACGAATGATTTAGCTTCAAATACTTGCGAATATCTCTGATATAGCTTCAAATGCAGGTGAAACAGACGAGTTAGCTTTAAATCCATGCAAAAGACATGATTTACCTTCAAATCAATGCGTATTAGGAGGCTGATCTTCGAATCCATGCGAAACAAATGGCTCAGGCTCAAATACTTGTGTTATACATGATTTAGCTTCAACAGTATGCGAAACAAAAGAGTTAGCTTCAAATCCTAGCGATAGACATGATTTAGCTTCAAATCAATGCGAAGTAGAAGGCTTATCTTCGAATCCATGCGAAACAAATGGTTTAGCTTCAATTATATGTGATATAGATGATTTAGCTTCAAATGCTTGCGAAACAAACGAGTTAGCTTCAAATCCATTCAAAACACATGATTTAGCTTCAAATTCATTCGAAAGACATGGTTTAGCGTACTATTCATGGGAATCAAATGGTTCAGATTCAAATACTTGTGATATACATGATATAGCTTCAAATGCAGGCGAAACAAACGAGTCAGCATCAAATCCAAGCGAAACACACGATTTAGTTTCAAATCAATGCGAAGAACATGGATTATCTTCGAATCCATGCGAAACGTATTGTTTAGCTTCAAATACTTGCGATATATATGATTTAGCTACAACTGCATGCGGAACAAACGAGCTAGCTTCAAATCCAAGCGAAGAACATGATTTAGCATCAAGTCAACGCGATGTTGATGGCTTAGTTTCAAATCCATGCGGAATGAATTATTTAGCTTCACAAACTTGTGAATATAAGTTATATAGCTTCAAATGCAGGCGAAACAAACGAGTTAGATTCAAACCAATGAGAAACACATGATTTAGCATCTAATCAATGCGAAGTAAAAGGCTGATCTTCGAATCCATGCGAAGCAAATGGTTTAGCTTCAAATACTTGTGATACACTTGATTTAGCTTCAACAGCTTCCAAAATAAACGAGTTAGCTTCAATTCCATGCGAAACACATGATTTAGCTCCAAATCAATGCGAATTAGAAGGGTTATCTTTGATTCCATGCGAAACAAATGATATAGCTTCAAATACTTGTGATATACATGATTAGTTTCCACAGCATGCGAAACAAACGAGTTAGCTTCAAATCCATGTGAAACACAAGATTTAGTATCTAATCAATGCGAAGTAGAAGGCAGATCTTCGAATCCATGCAAAACAAATGGTTTAGCTTCAAATACTTGCGATATACATGATTTAGCTTCAACTGCATGAGAAACAAACGAGTTAGCTTCAAATCCATGCGAAACACATGATTTAGCATCAAATCAATGCGAAGTAGAAGGCTGATCTTTGAATCCTTGCGAAGCAAATGGTTTAGCTTCAAATACTTGTGATACACTTGTGTTAGCTTCAACAGCATGCGAAAAAAACAAGTTAGCTTCAAATCCAAGCGAAACACGTGATTTATCCTGAAATCAATGCGAAGTAGAAGGCTTAGCTTCAAATCCGTGCGAATCAAGTGGTTTAGCTTCAAATACTTGTGATATACATGATTTAGCTTCAACTGCGTGGGAAACAAAAGAGTTAGCTTCAAATCCAGCGAAACACATGATTTATCTTCGAAACAATGCGAAGTAGAAGTCTTAGCTTAAAATCCATGCCAATCAAACGGTTTAGCTTCAAATACTTGTGATATACATGATTTAAGTTCAACTGCATTCGAAACAACCGAGTTAGCTTCAAATACATGCCATACACAGGGTTTAGCTTCAAATCAATACGAAGTAGAAGGCTGATCATCGAGTCGATGCGAAACAAATGGTTTACCCTCAATTATATGTGATATACATGATTTAGCTTCAAATACATGCGAAACAAACGAGTTAGCTTCAAATCCATGTCAAAACACATGATTTAGCTTCAAATTCATTCGAAAGGCATGGTTTAGCGTACTATTCATGGGAATCAAATGGTTTAGCTTCAAATACTTGTGATATACATGATTTAGCTTCAACTGTTTGCGAAAAAAACGAGTTAGCTTCAAATCCAAGCGGAACATATGATTTAGCCTCAAATCAAAGCGAAGTAGAAGGCTGATCTTAGAATCCATGCGAAGCAAATGGTTTAGCTTCAAATACTTGTGATACACTTGAGTTAGCTTCAACAACATGCGAAACAAACGAGTTAGCTTCAAATCCATGCGAAACACATGGTTTAGCTCCAAATCAATGCGAATTAGAAGGGTTACCTTTGATTCCATGCGAAACAAATGATATAGCTTCAAATACTTGTGATATACATGATTTAGTTTCCACAGCATACGAAACAAACGAGTTAGTTTCAAATCCATGCGAAACACATGATTTAGCTTCAAAGCAATGCGAAGTATATGGATTATCTTCGAATCCATGCGAAACAAATTGTTTAACATCAAATACTTGTGATATACATGATTTGGCTTCAACAGCATGCGAAACAAACGAGTGAGCTTCAAATCCATGCGAAACATATGATTTAGCATCAAATCAATGCGAAGTAGAAGGCTGATATTCGAATCCATGCGAAGCAAATGGTTTAGCTTCAAATACTTGTGATACACTTGAGTTAGCTTCAACAACATGCGAAACGAACGAGTTAGCTTCAAATCCATGCGAAACACATGATTTAACTCCAAATCAATGCGAAGTAGGAGGCTTATCTTCGAATCCATGCGAAACAAATGGTTTAACATCAAATACTTGTGATATACATGATTTTGCTTCAAGAGCATGAGAAACATACGAGTTAGCTTCAAATCCATGCGAAACACATGATTTAGCATCAAATCAATGCGAAGTAGAAGGCTGATCTTCAAATCCATGCGAAACAAATGGTTCAGCTTCAAATACCTGTGTTATACATGATTTAGCTTCTACTGCATGCGAAACAAACGAGTTAGCTTCAAATCCAAGCGAAACACACGATTTAGTTTCAAATCAATGCGAAGTAGAAGGCTGATTTTCGAATCCACACGAAACAGATTATTTAGTTTCAAATACTTGTTTTATACATGATTTAGCTTTAACTGCATGCGAAGCAGATGGTTCAGCTTCAAATACTTGTGATGAACATGATTTAGCTTCAACTGCATTCGAATCAATTGGTTTAGCACCAAATACTTGTGATATACATGATTTTGCTTCAAATGCAGGCGAAACGAACGAGTAAGCTTCAAATCCATGCGAAACACATGATTTAGCTTCAAATCAATGCGAAGCAGAAGTCTGATCTTCGAATCCATGCGAAACAAATCGTTTAGCTTCAAATACTTGTCACATATATGATTTAGCTTCAAATGCAGGCGAAACAAACGAGTTAGCTTCAAATCCATGCGAAACACATGATTTAGATTCAATTCAATGCGAAGTAGAAGGCTTCCCTTCGAATCCACACGAAACAGATGGTTCTGCTTCAATTATATGTGATATACATGATTTAGCATCAAATGCATGCGAAACAAACGAGTTAGCTTCAAATCCAAGCGAAACACATGATTTAGAATCAAATCAATGCGAAGTAGAAGGCTTAGCTTCAAATCCATGCGAATCAAATGGTTTAGCTTCAAATACTTGTGACATGCGTGATTTTGCTTCAACTGTATGCAAAACCAACGAGTTAGCTTCAAATCCAAGCGAAACACATGATTTAGATTCAAATCAATGCGAAGTAGAAGGCTGAGCTTCAAATCCAGTGAAACGAATGATTTAGCTTTAAATACTTGCAGATATCTCTGATATAGCTTCAAATGCAGGTGAAACAAACGAGTTAGCTTCAAATCCATGCGAAACACATGATTTAGCATCGAATCAATGCGAAGTAGAAGGCTTACCTTTGAATCCAGCGAAACGAATGATTTAGCTTCAAATACTTGCGAATATCACTGATATAGCTTCAAATGCAGGTGAAACAAACGAGTTAGCTTTAAATCCATGCAAAAGACATGATTTACCTTCAAATCAATGCGAAGTAGAAGGCTAGTTTGAAATCCATGCGAATAATGTTCTTTATCTTCAAATACTTCTGATATACATGATTTAGCTTCAACTGCATGCGAAACAAACGACTTAGCTTCAAATCCATGCGAAACGAATGATTTAGCTTCAAATACTTGCGAATATCACTGATATAGCTTCAAATGCAGGTGAAACAAACGAGTTAGCTTTAAATCCATGCAAAAGACATGATTTACCTTCAAATCAATGCGAAGTAGAAGGCTAGTTTGAAATCCATGCTAATAATGTTCTTTATCTTCAAATACTTATGATATACATGATTTAGCTTCAACTGCATGCGAAACAAACGACTTAGCTTCAAGTGATAGCGATAGATATGATTTAGCTTCAAATCAATGCGAAGTAGAAGGCTTATCTTCGAATCCATGCGAAACAAATGGCTCAGGCTCAAATACTTGTGTTATACATGATTTACCTTCAACAGTATGCGAAACAAACGAGTTAGCTTCAAATCCATTCAAAACACATGATTTAGCTTCAAATTCATTCGAAAGACATGGTTTAGCGTACTATTCATGGGAATCAAATGGTTCAGATTCAAATACTTGTGATATACATGATATAGCTTCAAATGCAGGCGAAACAAACGAGTCAGCATCAAATCCAAGCGAAACACATGATTTAGCTTCAAATGAATGCGAA
The DNA here is from genome assembly GCF_051020955.1 of Megalopta genalis. Lineage (NCBI taxonomy): Eukaryota > Metazoa > Arthropoda > Insecta > Hymenoptera > Halictidae > Megalopta > Megalopta genalis. Next base: position 164,629 of record NW_027476622.1, read on the forward strand.
GTAGAAGGCTGATCTTCAAATCCATGCGGAACAAATGGTTCAGCTTCAAATACCTGTGTTATACATGATTTAACTTCTACTGCATGCGAAACAAACGAGTTAGCTTCAAATCCAAGCGAAACACACGATTTAGTTTCAAATCAATGCGAAGTACATGGATTATCTTCGAATCCATGCGAAACGTATTGTTTAGCTTCAAATACTTGCGATATATATGATTTAGCTACAACTGCATGCGGAACAAACGAGCTAGCTTCAAATCCAAGCGAAGAACATGATTTAGCATCAAGTCAACGCGATGTTGATGGCTTAGTTTCAAATCCATGCGGAATGAATTATTTAGCTTCACAAACTTGTGAATATAAGTTATATAGCTTCAAATGCAGGCGAAACAAACGAGTTAGATTCAAACCAATGAGAAACACATGATTTAGCATCTAATCAATGCGAAGTAAAAGGCTGATCTTCGAATCCATGCGAAGCAAATGGTTTAGCTTCAAATACTTGTGATACACTTGATTTAGCTTCAACAGCTTCCAAAATAAACGAGTTAGCTTCAATTCCATGCGAAAAACATGATTTAGCTCCAAATCAATGCGAAGTAGAAGGGTTATCTTTGATTCCATGCGAAACAAATGATATAGCTTCAAATACTTGTGATATACATGATTAGTTTCCACAGCATGCGAAACAAACGAGTTAGCTTCAAATCCATGTGAAACACAAGATTTAGTATCTAATCAATGCGAAGTAGAAGGCAGATCTTCAAATCCATGCGAAACAAATGGTTCAGCTTCAAATACCTGTGTTATACATGATTTAGCTTCTACTGCATGCGAAACAAACGAGTTAGCTTCAAATCCAAGCGAAACACACGATTTAGTTTCAAATCAATGCGAAGTAGAAGGCTGATTTTCGAATCCACACGAAACAGATTATTTAGTTTCAAATACTTGTGATATACATGATTTAGCTTCAACAGCATGCGAAACAAACGTGTTAGCTTCAAATCCAAGCGAGAAACATAATTTAGCATCACGTCAACGCGAAGTTGCAGGCTTTGCTTCAAATCCATGCGAAACAAATGGTTTAGGTGCAAACACTTGTTTTATACATGATTTAGCTTCAACTGCATGCGAAGCAGATGGTTCAGCTTCAAATACTTGTGATGAACATGATTTAGCTTCAACTGCATTCGAATCAATTGGTTTAGCACCAAATACTTGTGATATACATGATTTTGCTTCAAATGCAGGCGAAACGAACGAGTAAGCTTCAAATCCATGCGAAACACATGATTTAGCTTCAAATCAATGCGAAGCAGAAGTCTGATCTTCGAATCCATGCGAAACAAATCGTTTAGCTTCAAATACTTGTCACATATATGATTAGCTTCAAATGCAGGCGAAACAAACGTTAGCTTCAAATCCATGCGAAACACATGATTTAGATTCAATTCAATGCGAAGTAGAAGGCTTCCCTTCGAATCCACACGAAACAGGTGGTTCTGCTTCAATTATATGTGATATACATGATTTAGCATCAAATGCATGCGAAACAAACGAGTTAGCTTCAAATCCAAGCGAAACACATGATTTAGAATCAAATCAATGCGAAGTAGAAGGCTTAGCTTCAAATCCATGCGAATCAAATGGTTTAGCTTCAAATACTTGTGACATGCGTGATTTTGCTTCAACTGTATGCAAAACCAACGAGGTTAGCTACAAATCCAAGCGAAACACATGATTTAGATTCAAATCAATGCGAAGTAGAAGGCTGAGCTTCAAATCCAGTGAAACGAATGATTTTAGCTTTAAATACTTGCAGATATCTCTGATATAGCTTCAAATGCAGGTTGAAACAACGAGTTAGCTTCAAATCCATGCGAAACACATGATTTAGCATCGAATCAATGCGAAGTAGAAGGCTTACCTTCGAATCCAGCGAAACGAATGATTTAGCTTCAAATACTTGCGAATATCACTGATATAGCTTCAAATGCAGGTGAAACAAACGAGTTAGCTTTAAATCCATGCAAAAGACATGATTTACCTTCAAATCAATGCGAAGTAGAAGGCTAGTTTGAAATCATGCGAATAATGTTCTTTATCTTCAAATACTTCTGATATACATGATTTAGCTTCAACTGCATGCGAAACAAACGAGTTAGCTTCAAATCCACGCGAAACATATGAATTAGCTTCAAATCAATGCGAAGTAGAAGGCTGATCTCCGAATCCACACGAAACAGATTGTTTAGCTTCAAATACTTGTGATATACATGATTTAGCTTCAACAGCATGCGAAGACAAACGTGTTAGCTTCAAAATCCACGCAAAAGACATGACTTAACATCAAATCAATGCAAATTAGGAGGGTGATCTTCGAACCCATGCGAAATAAATGGCTCAGGTTCAAATATTTGTGTTATACATGATTTAGCTTCAACAGTATGCGAAACAAGCGAGTTAGCTTCAAATCCTAGCAATAGACATGATTTAGCTTCATATCAATGCGAAGTAGAAGGCTTATCTCCGAATCCATGCGAAATAAATGGTTTAAATTGAAATACTTGTGATATACATGATTTAGCTTCAAATGCAGGTGAAACAAACGAGTCAGCTTTAAATCCATGCAAAAGACATGATTTACATTCAAATCAATGCGAAGTAGAAGGCTTAGTTTGAAATCCATGCGGATCAAGTTCTTTAGCTTCAAATACTTATGATATACATGATTTAGCTTCAACTGCTTGGGGAGCAAACAGTTAACTTCAAATCCATTCAAAACACATGATTTAGCTTCTAATCCATGCGAAACTCATGATTTACCTTCAAATCAATGCGAAGTAGAAGGCTTAGCTTCAAATCCAGCGAAACGAATCATTTAGCTTCAAATACTTGTGATATACATGATATAGCTTCAAATGCAGGCGAAACAAACGAGTCAGCTTCAAATCCATGAGAAACACATTATTTAGCTTCAATTCAATGCGAAATAGAAGGCTTACCTTCGAATCCACACGAAACAGATGGTTCAGCTTCAATTATATGTGATATACATGATTTAGCATCAATGCATGCGAAACAAACGAGTTAGCTTCAAATCCAAGCGAAACACATGATTTAGAATCAAATCAATGCGAAGTAGAAAGCTTAGCTTCAAATCCAGCGAAACGAATCATTTAGCTTCAAATACTTGCGAATATCGCTGATATAGCTTCAATGCAGACGAAACAAACGAGTTAACTTCAAATCCATTCAAAACACATGATTTAGCTTAAAATACAAGCGAAACTCATGATTTAGCTTCAAATCAAAGCGATGTAGAAAGCTGATCTTCGAATCCATGCGAATCAAATGGTTTAGCTTCAAATACTTGTGACATGCGTGATTTTGCTTCAACTGAATGCAAAACCAACGAGTTAGCTTCAAATCCAAGCGAAACACATGATTTAGCTTCAAAAGCATGCGAAACAAACGAGATAGCTTCAAATCCATTCAAAACACATGATTTAGCTTCAAATTCATTCGAAAGACATGGTTTAGCGTACTATTCATGGGAATCAAATGGTACAGATTCAAATACTTGTGATATACATGATATAGCTTCAAATGCAGGCGAAACAAACGAGTCAGCTTCAAATCCATGAGAAACACATTATTTAGCTTCAATTCAATGCGAAGTAGAAGGCTTCCCTTCGAATCCACACGAAACAGATGGTTCTGCTTCAATTATATGTGATATACATGATTTAGCATCAAATGCATGCGAAACAAACGAGTTAGCTTCAAATCCAAGCGAAACACATGATTTAGAATCAAATCAATGCGAAGTAGAAGGCTTAGCTTCAAATCCAGCGAAACGAATCATTTAGCTTCAAATACTTGCGAATATCGCTGATATAGCTTCAAATGCAGGCGAAACAAACGAGTTAACTTCAAATCCATTCAAAACACATGATTTAGCTTCAAATCCATGCGAAACTCGTGATTTAGCTTCAAATCAATGCGATGTAGAAAGCTGATCTTCGAATCCATGCGAATCAAATGGTTTAGCTTCAAATACTTGTGACATGCGTGATTTTGCTTCAACTGTATGCAAAACCAACGAGTTAGCTTCAAATCCAAGCGAAACACATGATTTAGATTCAAATCAATGCGAAGTAGAAGGCTGAGCTTCAAATCCAGTGAAACGAATGATTTAGCTTTAAATACTTGCAGATATCTCTGATATAGCTTCAAATGCAGGTGAAACAAACGAGTTAGCTTCAAATCCATGCGAAACACATGATTTAGCATCGAATCAATGCGAAGTAGAAGGCTTACCTTCGAATCCAGCGAAACGAATGATTTAGCTTCAAATACTTGCGAATATCACTGATATAGCTTCAAATGCAGGTGATACAAACGAGTTAGCTTTAAATCTATGCAAAAGACATGATTTACCTTCAAATCAATGCGAAGTAGAAGGCTAGTTTGAAATCCATGCGAATAATGTTCTTTATCTTCAAATACTTCTGATATACATGATTTAGCTTCAACTGCATGCGAAACAAACGACTTAGCTTCAAATCCATGCGAAACGAATGATTTAGCTTCAAATACTTGCGAATATCACTGATATAGCTTCAAATGCAGGTGAAACAAACGAGTTAGCTTTAAATCCATGCAAAAGACATGATTTACCTTCAAATCAATGCGAAGTAGAAGGCTAGTTTGAAATCCATGCGAATAATGTTCTTTATCTTCAAATACTTATGATATACATGATTAGCTTCAACTGCATGCGAAACAAACGACTTAGCTTCAAATCCATGCGAAACACATGATTTATCTTCAAATAAACGCGAATTAGGAGGCTGATCTTCTAATCCATGCGAAACAAATGGCTCAGGCTCAAATACTTGTGTTATACATGATTTACCTTCAACAGTATGCGAAACAATCGAGTTAGCTTCAAGTGATAGCGATAGATATGGTTAGCTTCAAATCAATTGGAAGTAGAAGGCTTAGCTTCAAATCCAAGCGAAACACATGATTTGGATTCAACACAATGCGAAGTAGAAGGCTTAAGCTTCGGATCCATGCGAACCAAACTGCTTAGCTTCAAACACTTGTGATATACATGATTTACCTTCAACAGTATGCGAAACAAACGAGTTAGCTTCAAATCCTAGCGATAGACATGATTTAGCTTCAAATCAATGCGAAGTAGAAGGCTTATCTTCGAATCACACGAAACAGATGGTTTAGCTTCAATTATATGTGATATACATGATTTAGCTTCAAATGCATGCGAAACAAACGAGTTAGCTTCAAATCCATTCAAAACACATGATTTAGCTTCAAATTCATTCGAAAGACATGGTTTAGGCGTACTATTCATGGGAATCAAATAGTTCAGATTCAAATACTTGTGATATACATGATATAGCTTCAAATGCAGGCGAAACAAACGAGTTAGCTTCAAATCCATGCGAAACAAATGACTTTGCATGAATCAATGCGACGTAGAAGGCTTACCTTCGAATCCATGCGAAACAAATGGTTTACTTCAAACACTTGTGATATATATGATTTACATTCAACAGCAAGAGAAACAAACGAGCTAGCTTCAAATCCATGCGAAACACACGATTTAGAATCGAATCAATGCGAAGTAGAAGGCTTATCTTCGAATCCATGCGAAACAAATGGTTTAGCTTCAAATACTTGTGATATACATGATTTAGCTTCAAATGCAGGCGAAACAAACGAGTTAGCTTCAAATCGATGCGAAAAACTTGATATAACTTAAAATCAATGCGAAGCCGATGGCTGATCGTCGAATCCATGCGAAACAAATGGTTTTGCTGCTACTACTTGTGATA